>NC_136915.1:79038417-79148417 GCF_949752795.1 Hyperoodon ampullatus | reverse complement strand
CATTTCCATGCTGGTTTTTATTAAAATGTTTTGAACATGGCAGACATATATTCCTGGGTATTTAAAATTAAAAGATATATTCACAGGTATTTGAAATTAAATATGAGTATCTGCTTCTATGAGGAGATAAAGCAAAACTCAGTTTTGGCACTGTAGATAAAGTGCCTCAAACATCAAATATAATGATAATAATAATATTTACTCTTTTTGAGTGTCTAAGATGTACTGGGTACTGCTGAGGGACATTGTGAACAAAATCTCTACAATAATCCTGCAAAATTGGCATTACTGTTATATCCATCTCACATCTGAAGATATTTGTCACTCAGAGAGAGTAAGTCTTATTTCTTTACTTTAAACATACTGTACTTGTCCCAACTCGGGACCATTGTCCTGTTCCATTTGCTTTGAATAATCTGCCCCATCCTAGCCTTTGTGTGACTGGCCCTCCATGTCTTTGGATCTCAAGTGGGGCATCATCTGCTCCTTGAGGTCTTCCCTAACACATTTTCCCACTCCAACCGTCACTCCACTCACTCTTTAAGACTTAACATTATCTGATGTTATTTTGTTCCTTTATTTATTTTCTTCTCCTCATCTAGAGAATTTAACCTTCATGAAATAGGGACTTTGTCTTACCATCACCACTATAATCTGTAGCCCAGAGTAGCTGTTAAATACATATTTGTTGACTGAATTAATAGATAAATCCTATCAAGCTAGTGAAGGTTAGAGCTGGGATTTGAACCCAAGTTTGGCTTCCCACTCTTTCACTTTGTTTTCCAGCTGGGTCTATTGGCTAATATCTGAATAAATATCAAATATCTAGCCTTGAACTATGATATTTGATCAGAAACACATTTAAGTTTTGGCAAATAATTAATTCTACTAAAAATAAAAGAGCTATTGCACCAAAGTTTGCATAATATTATGCTTCTCTTTGCTAGTGAGGATGTGACCCTAGTTTGCTGTCAATTGTCATGATAATGCTAAATATTTGTTACATTTTTATAAACTTACAATATATTTCACAGACTCTGAGCACCTCAAAAAGGGATTCTTTGTTAGATTAATTTGAGTTGTTATGGATATACAAAAGTAGGGAAAAAAGCCCTACTTTTTATTTTAAAAAAATCTTTCACAATTTAGAGTTTTCACAAATTTGGGTAATCCTCCCCAACATCTAGGTGGAATTAATGAGGTTTCACTGAATTTCTAAATTCTTTTTTCTCACCAACAGATGTGTACCACTGTCTCTTTGGGAGGAACGTAAACCATCATGGTTTCAGGAAACTAGACCATGGTTGAGACATTTGAAGGAAAATGAAGTGTCAAAGAACAGCTGACAGCATAACTAAGAAATTAGTCAATGTCCAGGCTGCTTTATTGGCATAATTGGCAATGATTTATAGAATAATGGCAGGAGTCCAACTGGGCATGTGTATCCTTAATACTATTATAGCTCTCTGCTATGAAACCTTAGTTAAGAAGACATAATTAGACTGAGGAAGAAGTTTTAGAGACACCTATTTTTTTTTTTTTTTTTTGCGGTACGCGGGCCTCTCACTGTTGTGGTCTCTCCCGTTGCGGAGCACAGGCTCCGGACGTGCAGGCTCAGCGGCCATGGCTCACGGGCCCAGCAGCTCCGCGGCATGTGGGATCTTCCCAGACCGGGGCATGAACCCGTGTCCCCTGCATCGGCAGGCGGACTCGCTACCACTGCGCCACCAGGGAAGCCCAGAGATACCTATTTAAATTAGCTAATAACCAACAGCAAAATATTTTCCATGAATCTATTTTGTCTAAGAGTGTGAAAATTTGTGAGATATTTTAATGAAATCCTGAAGCTAATTATACTCAGTGCTAATAAATCAGAAAATATCTCTCAAGTGCTTGCATAATATCTAGTGTTTTACATGTGTCTAGTGTGATATTGCTTTATTAATCAATATTGTCATATAAAAAAAGTTGTGTACAGAAAATAATTATGTCTTTTGTGTGCTGAAGGTATGGGAAGGGGCTTAGGGGCAGCAAGTGTGCAATTGGCCAACTGATAGATTTGGTTCATTTAAAAAGGAATAATGTAAGGTTTATCTACTGTGCTGCATCTTGTAACTTACTTATTAAATTTATTCAGGAAAGATGGCTTTAGTGATTTTTCTGGAAACTAACTGGTGGGTTGTGAGAGATAATTAACAAAACTTCCTGTTTCTTCTCTTGGAACAGATAGATATTTTTGAAATGCAGCAGAACACTGAGCTCAGTTTGAGGGCATGCATAGTTGAGTTGCTCCTATTTGTATAATGAGGTGCTACTTGCTTATATTCCAGAGGTCTACAGCCTTTCATCTGCAGAGTCATACAACTTGTTTCCACGGAACTAAGCAGCTAAATGCAGCAGCCAACATTGGCTTTAGAACTAGACTTTTAAGGATACTGCCCCAAACAGTTTTTTTTTCTCCCCTGTTGTTTTGTTTCTACCTGATAAAACACATCTCGTCTACCTTATTATCTCGGCTATCTCGGTGCCAGCATTTGAAAATGGCCTCCCTCTCTGGGTAGAACTTATTGAAAGGATAGATATGGAGCAAAGGTTCATTGCTAAAATGCTGGGGACTGGAATCTAGGATCAGTAAATAGTTAAAAGACAGGGAGCTAGATGGAGAGGAGAGGCCATGCATAAAAATTTTCCTATTGATTGAATTTTCAGATGAGAACTGCTCCCTGTGACATGTCAAGGTTTTGGAAAATGTAGGTGATTATGGAAGAAAGCAGGGGCTTTTAACAGTCCTTCATGTTTCTGATATATTTTTTATACCCAAGTGACCAATGTAGGTGTAATTTTATTGATAACTCTTGAAAATACAATACATTGCATGTTTAAATATTTGTTCTTCACGAGAGGAAAAATTTCCCATGAAACTAATAAAGCTTGACTCTTTACTTGTAAGGACACTTCCCAAGTTCTTCCAAGGAGGAAAGCTAGGAATTTGTACATATAATTTTGTATTCTATTTTCTTAAAGAGTTCTCTTTCCTCTCCCAAACGAGTAAAGTCCGTGTCCACACAACTGAATCTGCTCATGTTTGTGAGAAGGAGGTAGAAAGGGATTTTTGGTTTTTAGAAAACAAACGGTATTTTAATAGTTTCTGTGGGAGAAGGAATATTGGTTGACTTAAACCACTATCTTTAACTTGATTACTAAATGAGAAGCCCAGAGAAGGGGATGGAGAAACGTAGAAAGAACCATGGGGTTACCATGAGATTTGGTGCCTATCCAGTCTCACCATCATTGAATAATAACAGAGAAAAATATGATGGGGGCTTGTGAAATCCACTTTTGGCTGTAACTTTAGACTGTGAGCTCCTTGAGGGCAAGTTGTATAAATGTTCAATTTGAATTTGGAGAGAATGCTGAGCAGGGATCAATATTTAAATTAAGCCATAACAGCTCATTTAGACAACCCAGGTCCTTAATTAACTAAAAGAAAAGCAAAGCTTAAATTGCTTCAAGTCAAGTGATATATTTCCTGACATGTGCTGTATAATAAAGAGTAGGAATACACATTTTGGGTAAAACACACATGCAGTCAGGTCTCATCCTTGCTCAATAAAACTTGGGTAGCATATTTATTATGTAAAGTCTAAATCCTTACTATAATGTTAGGCTGTAACATAACATTTCAGTTTTATCTTCTACCACCCCGTGCTTCTGCTATATATGTTTCCTTCTCTTCAGAATGTTTGGGGCTACGTAGCAGTGATCTATTTTCACATTAATTCCTGAGGTTGAATGCTTTTACTTCCTACCTGCCAGGTATAGTATCTTGCACACAAAATTCGTAATGAAGCGTGTCATGAAAGTTTGTCACATTATTACCTCATCTGTAGAAAAAAAATCAGTCATTGCTCGAAGAGAGTGTGAAGGATTAGAGCCCATACTGAGCATAGTTCTCTCTGCTGGTTTTAAGACAAAGTTCACCTTCTTTGATATGGTACATTGAAAACATTTTAGAGTCTGGCCTTTGTTTTTTTCTTCACTTTCATCTCCTGCCATCTTTGTTTGCGGTTCACAACTGGTCCTGCCTCCTGGCCTTCACATATATTTTTCCAAACACCTGGAATGTTCCATTTATCCTGTCTACCTCAACATCTTTCCCCTGGCTAATTTGTGCTGATCCTTTGAGTTTCAACTCAGGAGTCACCTTCTCAGGAGGCCATCTCTCACCTAAACTCCCCATCCTTTACCATGGGGTTCACTGTTACTTTTATATGATCTTATGGCCTCTTATGATTACTCCACAATAGCATTATCACATGTATTGGAAATTTGCAATGTAGTTATTTGTATCCCTTCATTATACCTAATAGCCCCTCAAGGGCATACTCTCTTGTTTACTGTGGTATCCTTGGGCAAAACATAGTGCTCAGCACAAATATTTATTGAATAAATATATTCCAGTCATCTATAAACAGCTAGTTGTGAGAGTTATAGATATATAAAAATACATTTTGCTTACATATCCTTAAGTCCATTAGAAGTCCACTCAAGTGTAGAAGTGTTACTGTAGCACTTATACTGTCAAGAGTATATAAGTTAGATGTCAAGGAAATTCTCATACAGAGTGTAGGCACACATCCCTTCCATCTCTCTTGAGGAAGGAAAAAACCTGTCTCCTGCTGTTACAACTCTTATAGTAATATATTAATATCACAGTGGGTAACATGTCTTAAAGGAATCAGAAATGGTCCAAGGACACAGAAAATCTCTACTGAGCATCATTTAAGCTTCTTCACATAGAAGCTTTTAAGATATCACCTAAATTTAAAAAAATGTTTTAGAAGCAATGTAAGTTCAAGAGCTACATTCTACATGAAAATGAAAAATAACAGAAGAATAGCACTCTATTCATTGTTTTATTTTCTAAGAAAAGAAAAGCTGTTTGTATTTTGCCCTTCGTATCCTATTTTACAATGATAAAATACTCAAATACTTAAACTTGTGCTTTTGTGTTACTCAAGTTGTCCAATGCATGCTTGTATTTAAAAATAGCATTGCTGAGAAATTGGTGCAGCCGTTTTATGTCAACTCTGTCACCTAAGGTAAACTTAAAGTGTTCTGGCAAGATGGCAGACTGAACACAAAGGTCTGAAAAGAAAAGAAAATATAGGAAATACAAAGGAATAAAACAAGAGAAAGAGAGGGATGCCATTTGTGAGTGAGGTATTTCAACAAATTTGTGGAAGCTGGAAGGAAAATAGAATCCTGTTGATAGGTTTTTTTCTTTTTAATTGAGAAAATGCCAGCCCAGGACACTGAAGCAGAGACTGCAACAATGGAAAGAACTGCCCTGCCAGGAAAAATGCTAAAGGAACTTCAGTTGAGTTGGCAGATACAGTGAATCCATCCAGATATTTAACCTTAACTAATAGGTGTACAAGAAAAAACAGAGGAAAGGACATGATCAAAACAATAGAAGAAAAATATCCAGAGTTGAATAGAAAGACACAAATCTTTCTTATTGAAAAATCCCACCCAGTGTTGAGATAAATAAGTACAAGAAGAGTTCCACATCCAAATGCAGTATCGTGAAACTTCAGATATCAAGAATAAGCAGTATGTCTGAGAAGTTTCCAGAGAGAAAATACAGGTCAAAATAAGGGAACAAGAATCAGGCTGACATTTGGCAATGCCAAATGTATGGGATCTTGAAGACAATAGAACAAAACAAAGCCTGCAAAATTCTATGAAAAAGTAACAATCAATCAAAGTATGAAGTGAAAAGCAGACTTTTTCAGACGTACAAGGACCTGGGACATTTACTTGCAGGCGCTCTTGCTTAGAAAATTACTTTATGGTGCACTCTGGAACAATGAGGATAAAATCCATGAAAGAGAAAAATGGGGCATAAAATAAACTATGGAACTCAACCAAGAGTCCAAGGAAAAGACACTGCAACAGTACAGTTGTCCTAAAAGCTTCTGAATTCCGCTTGAAACATGACTCAAAGTAGAAGAAAGGAACAGATTCCAAAGATTAAGTAGGATAGGTTCAAAGGTGATGTCATGAAAGACAGCGTGAAGCAGGTATGTTTCTTCTCTTTTAAGAAAACAGAAAAGAGAATTAAAAAAAGAGAAACAAGCAAAAAACTGTACAGGGAAGTCATACTCCAAATAGAAAGCAAGCGAAAATGTAGCATGATTTTGAGCAATTACTCTAGAGATAGAAAACAGTGCATTTGACTTAGATGCATGGAGTATTTTCCTTTGAGTTGCCAGGGGTTATAACACTGGAGCCTGTATCACTTAAGATTTGGCCACAAGTAACAGATATCTCCAAATAACAGAGGCTTAAGATAGATTTATTTTTCTCCCACATGAAGGAAGGAGCTTCAGGGCTAATATAGTGGCTTCAAGATCATTGAGGAACCCAGGATCTTTCCATCTGTTGCTCTGTCAACCTCCACCTGTGGCTTTTGTATAATGATAATTGTCAGAAAAACCAAAATCATAAACTATTAAAAGGGGATACTTCTGGAATTGGAGCTAGGATGGTGTGGGTTAGGGCAGCAATTGTTTTTATTATCAACTTTTTGTATATATATATATTTACCATATACAAGCATTATTTTGATTAAAAACAATACAAATGATAAGATAAATTGTAAAGGACAAAGATTCATTTCATATTCCTTTAGTTCAAATGTCACCTTCTCAGAGAAATCATGCTGATCACCTTTCTAAAATGCCACAATCCCTCTTCTCACCCCCAAGAAACTCTCCAGTTCATCGTCTTGTTTTTATTTTTCTTCATTAACAGTTATTGTTATCTGCAATCTTGACATTTATTTGTTTATGTGTAAATTGATACATCTTTTAACTAAATGTAAGTTCCATAAGGCAAGGGACATTTTAAAAATTATTTATTCATTTTTTTAGTTGAAGTGTACTTGATTTACAATGTTTCAGGTGTACAGCAAAGTGACTCAGATATATATATATATATATTCTTTTCCTTTGTAAGTTATTACAAGATACTGAGTACAGTTCCCTGTGCTGTACAGTAAGTCCTTGTTTATCATTTTTGTATATAATAGTGTGTATCTGTTAAACCCAAATTCCCAATTTATTCTTCCACCCTTTTCTGCTTCGGTAGCCATAAGTTTGTTTTCTACAAAGGGGTATTTTAAAATCTGTTCACTTCTATGTCTCTAAAACTCAGGATAGTACTTGGAGAATTAGTAGGTCTGAAAAGAAAAGAAAATATAGGAAATACAAAGGAATAAAACAAGAGAAAGAGAGGGATGCCAATTGTGAGTAAGGTATTTCAACAAACTTGTGGAAGCTGGAAGGAAAATAGAATCCTGTTGATAGGTTTTTTTTCTTTTTAATTGAGAAAATGCCAGCCCAGGACACTGAAGCAGAGACTGCAACAATGGAAAGAACTGTCCTGCCAGAAAAATGCTAAAGGAACTTCAGTTGAGTTGGCAGGTACAGTGAATCCATCCAGATATTTAACCTTAACTAATAGGTGTACAAGATATTTGTACACCTGGATATTTTTCTTCTATTGTTTTGATCATGTCCTTATTAAATTCATACTAATTTAATAAGTATTTATTGAATAAATAAAGCCCCCAATAAATGATTAGATTTTATTAGAATCAGAGGGGGATAAACAAGAATCTCAGACAGGAACTCTATAATTAAGAAATGCATAGTTCACATTGGTATGAAGAATATTATAAGAAATGACTTAAATTTGTGTTCTAGTTGTTGAGGTATTTTTGCAAAATGGCTTCCATGATTGAAACAACTTTGAGAAATTATACAGGCTATATAACCCCTAGAAGATTTATAATGTATACTGGTATACAAAAATTCTGATGAGAATAACAATAAATAAATTTGCTTAACCCAGCATTGACATGACACTCTTTTATGTCATAATAATTTTATTAATATCTTGTGGAGCTAGACTTCCACAGAGCACACTTGCAGAAATGCTGATAAATGTGTTACCTAAAGATAATATAGAGCAAACTACATATAAAATTTTGGAATTCAAAGAAATATGAACAGTACAGATTCAAATGTGGTGGGTGAGATAGTGATCATGGGGTTCTTTTCACCACCTGTGAAAAAATAAGTGTGAATTTTTTCTCCTATTTCTCTCTCTGGACAAACTGTTGTGGTTGGAGAGAAGAATATTGGGATGAAATTGCATGGCTGGGTATAAAAAACATCTTGTCTTCCGCACATACTCAGAGGGCTATGCTATTAGTTACTTGCTGCACTTGGAAGAGAAGCTTAGAGTAGTATACTGTGCATATTAAACTCCATGTAATTTTTATCCTTTCATTGTTAAATTACTCAACTAGGAGCACATCAAGTAGAACTGAGGCTTTATAAAAAGACATGAGAAATGCTAAAACTTAATCAGAAACATTTAACCATTCTGATAAACTTTGTACTTCTCCAAAACACTCACAAAGGCTTTATCCTAAACTCATATTTATTAGCAAAGATATCAAATGAAGTTAATGTGTTTTAAAATTATACATCTCTAAGACACTGATGAAAGAAATTAAAGATGATACTAACAGATGGAGAGATATACCATGTTCTTGGATTGGAAGAATCAACATTGTGAAAACGACTGTAATACCCAAAGCAATCTATAGATTCAGTGCAATCCCTATCAAACTACCAATGGCATTTTTCACAGGACTAGAACAAAAAATTTCACAGTTTGTATGGAAACACAAAAGACCCCGAATAGCCAAAGTAATCTTGAGAAAGAAAAACGGAGCTGGAGGAATCAGGCTCCTGGACTTAAGACTATACTACCAAGCTACAGTAATAAAGACAGTATGGTACTGGCACAAAAACAGAAATATAGATCCCTGGAACAGGATAGAAAGCCCAGAGGTAAACCCACGCACCTATGGTCACCTTATGTTTCATAAAGGAGGCAAGAATATACAATGGAGAAAAGGAAGCCTCTTCAATAAGTGGTGCTGGAAAAACTGGACAGCTACATGTAAAAGAATGAAATTAGAACACTCCCTAACACCATACACAAAAATAAACTCAAAATGGATTAAAGACCTAAATGTAAGGCCAGACACTAGCAAACTCTTAGAGGAAAATATAGGCAGAACACTCTATGACACAAATCACAGCAAGATCCTTTTTGACCCACCTCCTAGAGAAATGGAAATAAAAACAAAAATAAACAAATGAGAGCTAATGAAACTTAAAAGCCTTTGCACAGCAAAGGGAACCATAAACAAGATGAAAAGACAACCTTCAGAATGGGAGAAAATATTTGCAAATGAAGCAACTCACAAAGAATTAATCTCCAAAATTTACAAGCAGCTCATGCAGCTCAATATCAGAAAAAACCAAACAACCCAATCCAAAAATGTGGCATGCACATATGTACGCTACCAAATGTAAAACCGATAGCTAGTGGGAAGCAGCCGCATAGCACAGGGAGATCAGATCGGTGCTTTGTGACCAACTAGAGGGGTGGGATAGGGAGGGTGGGAGGGAGGGAGATGCAAGAGGGAAGAGATATGGGGATATCTGTATATGTATAGCTGATTCACTTTGTTATAAAGCAGAAATTAACACACCATTGTAAAGCAATTATACTCCAATAAAAATGTTAAAAAAAAAAAAAACTACAATGAGGTATAACCTCACACCAGTCAGAATGGTCATCATTAAAAATCTACAAACAATAAATGCTGGAGAGGGTGTGGAGAAAAGGGAACCTTCTTGCACTGTTGGTGGGAATGTAATTGATACAGTCACCATGGAGAACAGTATGGAGGTTCCTTAAAAAACTAAAAATAGAACTATCATATGACCCAGCAATTTCACTACTGAGCATATACCCTGAGAAAACTATAATTCAAAAAGAGCCATGTACCACAATGTTCATTGCAGCTCTATTTACAATAGCCAGGACATGGAAGCAACCTAAGTGTCCATCGACAGATGAATGGATAAAGAACATATGGCACATATATACAACGGAATATTACTCAGCCATAAAAGGAAACGAAATTGAGTTATTTGTAGTGAGGTGGATGGACCTAAAGTCTGTCATACAGAGTGAAGTAAGTCGGAAAGAGAAAAACAAATACCATATGCTAACACATATATATGGAGTCTTAAAAAAAAAAAAAGTGGTTCTGAAGAACCTAGGGGCAGGACAGGAATAAAGATGCAGACGCAGACACGGGGAGGGGGAAGGGTAAGCTGGGACGAAGTGAGAGAGTGGTATGGACATATATACACTACCAAATGTAAAATAGATAGCTAGTGGGAAGAAGCCACAGAGCACAGGGAGATCAGCTCGGTGCTTTGTGACCACCTAGAAGGGTGGGATAGGGAGGGTGGGAGGGAGACGCAAGAGGGAGGAGATATGGGGATATCCGTATATGTATAGCTGATTCACTTTGTTATAAAGCAGAAACTAACACACCATTGTAAAGCAATTATACTCCAATAAAGATGTTAATTTTAATTTTCTTAGCATATGGTGTTTTTTTTTCTCTTTTTTAGAAATTGAAATAGGTGGTTACCTTCTAAAGTCTGCCACAGACATTATTATGTCATACTAATCATAATTCCCAATCATTTTGGTCATACTTTTTGTGGATATCTATTTCATAAATCAAGTTATAGTATTAAGTACTTATTAAGTATTGCTAAGGATCCTTCTCATTACTTCTAACTTCTGGGATAAATCAGTATTAGTTTTCCACTTCACAGTTTAGAAACAAAAATCTTTAACCATTCCAGTTAAATTTAGTCTATTAAAAAATCCACAAAGGCTTTATCCAATAACATCAAACCTATTCTTATAGGCTGTCATATTTAAATTTTATTGACTAGTTCACACAGCAGCGTAAAAATAGTCCAAATAAACAAGAGTTTCTTATTTTTTCCCTTTGTGTTGACTCACTGAAGACTCAGTGGTACCACTTTCCTGGGGTTTTACATCAGAACATTGTGTACATGGAAAAGCCATTTGAATCTTCAGTTAGGGTTCATTCTAGACCAACCTTGAATCAAATCTCTGACTTCTTGGGTCATTTCTCAATCTGATTAATGCATGTATGTTGAAACATTTGAAGTTCCCATTTTTTGTTGGCCAACACTGCTTGGTTCTCAGCAATTTAATGTAGTTCAGCTTAATAGAGTTAGAGTCCAAGAACCATCTTAGTCAAATTTGTCCCTAGGGCAACCTAGTATCACAAGTCAGTCAGCTCCAGGTGGTATCCACTCAGGTAGCATGCTTAACAGTTTCAGCAAGAAAGAAGTGATAGAACTTGTTATGGCTTAAAATGGCATTTAATTCTCCAATTTTGGTTAAAAAAATAAAAAACAAGAAGGCAATATATTTTGGTGGGTACAGTGAAAATGGAAATCTAATGGTGTGACCAACTATCAGATCTCTGAACTGACAAATATCACTTTTGACTGTTTTGCTGAAAAAAATCAGTAACTTAAAGAACTTCAAAGAGAAACTTTCCAAGACCTCTCTTGTCTTTCTCTGAGTTAAAAATTATTTAAAAATCTGATTTGATTGATGACATTCTGTTTGAATGTCTAGAGTGTGGCAGAAATACTGCTGTCTGAATTCCTCCAAGTTCACCTGTGTTGCTGATATGTCTGCACATAGGCTTGACACCAGGTTACATGAAATATGAATGTTTTGTCACATTATTTAACTAATCTCAAGAGGACAAGCATCTGAACCATTAGTATTTTTGGTCAGCCTTGCCTAAGTTTTGGTCACAGAAGAGAATGTTTCAAAGTCCTCTATGAGTTATTATATATACCTTCTGACTCTATGAAGACTTGCAAGATGACGAGCAGAAAACACTCTCCCTCATTGTTGAACAAGAGAATGGTATGATCAGCTCTCTTTCTGGGAGCAGTGAGAAAAATAGATTGACCCTGAGAGAGATTTGGGCAAGGAGGTCAGGGTGGCAAACTGTATTTTACAAAGATGAATGCAACAGTATCTTCCCACCCAAAGTTCTTCTATGACTGTGCCACTCCCCCATCAAGAGGTGAAGTGTACACCCCCTTCCCTAGAAACTGGATGGGTCTTGGTGACTATCTTGGATCAATTAGAGGTCAGTGAAAATGCCACTCTGTGACTTCTAAAGATAGCATATAAAAATGTCACACACTTCCTCCATGGGGCTCTTTCTCTTGGAATCCAGACATCATGGTGTGAGGAAGTTCAAGAAACCCATGGAGAGGCCCCACAAGGAGAGGGACTGAGGATTGTGGCCCACAGTGCTGGCGTAGCTCCAGCCAATAGCCAGCACCAACTTGCTAGCGTGCAAGTTGTGAAAGTGGATGATCCAGCTGCAGGTGAGCTGTTGTAGTTGATGCCACATGGAGCAGCAAAGAGCCATCCTCACTGAAATCCTGACCAAATGACAATTCATGAGCAAAATAAATGATTATTATTGCTGTAAGCCACTATGTTTTAGAGTGATCTGTTGCATAGCAATAGAGATCAAAAAGAGCTAATTTTATTCAGGCCTTAACTGAGGCACAGACATCAATATAAAAGTAGGAAACTGTGCATCCTACTCAATGTATTTCCCTCTTTGCTTTCTTTCCCTAGTCTAAACCATCACTGTTCCCTTTGCCTTTCCTTATATCACCTTCTTATTTTTCATTGTTTTGATTACTCTTCCTTAAATCACCTCTCAGGTTTTAAGACCCCAAGCTAGACACATTATGTTAATAAAGGCTTGATTAAAGCTGAGAGTAATTAGAGGATTAAGTATAATTCCTACATTCTATTATCTTATTTATAGAACTTGATGGCAGACTAAATTTTAACAGCAAGTGCTGAATTTAGGACTTAAACTGACATTGAGTTCCTTCCAATTTCAACAGACATTAACATTTTTTATTTAAATTAAATAATGCCAGCACCCAGAAAACTATAGAGAAGACTACAACAAACACCCACCCACAAGGCTCTCTTGTGTTAACTCTTAACCTTTTACCATTTTTGCTACAGATTTAAAAATTACAATACTAAATAGTAGATATAATTGACTAGTCCTCCCAATACTGTTCCAGCCAAAAAAAACTATTATCCTAAACTTGTTGTTCATTTTTCCCATGAATGTTTTGTACTATCATGCATGTATCTATCAATAAACAGTATATGATATTACTTTGTTTTAAACTTTATATAAATGGAATTCTTACATATCTTTCTGAATTTTATTTTTTATATATACAATTATAGCTCCTATGTGGTATTTTATTGTATGGTTATAAACATAATTAATTGAATTTACTGTTGATGAATATTTAGGTAATATCCAGATTTTTGCTGTTACAAATTAAGCTGCCATGCACACTCTTATACATATCCGCTTGTGCACACGTGAAGGAGTTTCTCTGGGGGCTATGACTACAAGATGAATTGTAGAGAGTAAGGATACTCATAGCCTTGACTTCAGTGTTCTGCCAGTTCAATTTCCGTCAGAAGTGTTAAAAGTTCTGTTCCTTCACATCTTTACCAAAAAGTGGGATTATCAGACTTTCTCTTTTCTGCCAATCAAATGAGTATGAAATGAAATTTAATGAGTTTTGCATTTCTCTGATTACTAATACTGTTGAGTACCTTTTGTACATTCATATTCTTTGTCTATTTCTCTAATCCATTTTTTCTTTTTCTTATGCATTTCTACAATTTCTGTATAAGTATTATATGTTAATTTTTTGTTAATTATGTGTTTTGCAAATACTTTCTCCCAGTCTTATAGACTGCATTTTAACTTTGTCTTTCATTGAACAGAAGTTTTAAAATTTAATGTCAAATGTATTAATTTTTTCTTTTATGGTTTGTGGGTTTTTTTGTACTACTAAATAGATCTGTCCTTACCTGGAAATTATTAAGGTATCTTCTCTATTTTTTTCTAAATATTTTAAACATTTTCTTTTTACATTTGGGTCTTTCACTTATTCCCAATTCATTTTTGATATGGTGTGAAGTAAGAATCTATTTCTTTTTTTTATACCTGGATAACTTACTGCTCTTGACTATATTTTCTAAGTAGCTGATACTTTTCAACTTGTTTGTAACATCATCTCAGACACAGACAACATTTTTATATAAGTGTATGTCAGTTCTGGTCTCTCTTTTCTGTTTCCCTGTTCTATTTGTGTAGCCTTGTGTCAAAATCATGCTATCTTAAATAATATAACTTTATTCTAAGTTCTAATATATGGTAGAATAAGTCTCTTACCTTATTTTTCAAAATTATTTAGTGATTTTTGGTTCTTTATTTTTCCCCATGAATTTTAGAGTCAGCTTGTCAAGTTCCTCAAAAATACTCTTTGGCATTTTGCTGGAATGAATTTGTGGTAAAATTTACATCTTTATAATTTTATATAATTATGATTTTTTACAATTATAATATAATTCATGACCATATTCTAACTCCATTTATTTTTTAAGTTTTGTCTGTTAGTTTATTAATGTATTGGCATACAGCACCATATATGTTTGAGGTATACAGCATAAGGATTTGACTTACATACATCATGAAATGATTATCACAATAAGTTTAATGAACATCATCTCATATAGATACAAATTAAAGAAATAGAAAAAGTATATATTTTTCCTTGTGATGAGGATTCTTAGGATTTTCTCTCTTAACAACTTTCATATCTAACATACAGCAGTGTTAATTATGTTTATCATGTTAGAGTATATTGATTTTTTTTTTTTTTTTTTTTTTTTTTTTTTTTGCGGTACGTGGACCTCTCACTGTTGTGCCCTCTCCCATTATGGAGCACAGGCTCCGGACGTGCAGGCCCAGCGGCCATGGCTCATGGGTCTAGCCGCTCCACGGCATGTGGGATCTTCCCGGACCGGGGCACGAACCCGTGTCCCCTGCATCGGCAGGTGGACTCTCAACCACTGCGCCACCAGGGAAGCCCGAGTATATTGATTTTGGTATGCTGATCTTTGTCACTTTTCTAGCTGTGGATTCTTGGCAAGTTTATTAGTTTGCTAGGGCTGTTCTAAAAAAGGACCACAAACTGAGTGACTTAAAACAAGAGAAATTTATTGTCTCACAGTTCTGGGTGTTAGAAGTCTGAAGTCAGAGGTGTTGCTCACTCTGAAAACTGTGGGAGAATCCTTCTTCTCCTCTTGCAAGCTCCTGGTGGTTGCTGTCAATCTCCGGCATTCCTTGGCTAGTGGTTGCATAGCTCCAATCTTTGAATTTGTTGTCACATGGCTTTCTCCCTGTGTGGGTCTGTATCTGAATTTTCCTCTTCTTATAGGGTATCAGTCATATTGGATTAGGGCCCACCCTAACAGCCCCATCTTAACTTGATTTCATCTGCAAGTATCTGATTTTCAATAGGGTCATATTCACAGGTACCAGGGGTTAGGGCTTCAACATTTCTTTGGGGGAACGCAAATCAGTCTATTACAGTAAGTTAATCGTCCTTTTTGTATATCAATTTTCCTTGGAAATAGTAATTGTACTTTCTGGGGCTGTTGTGGGTATCAAACTAGTTAATATTATTAGTTAAAAATATATGGAAAGTACCTAGAACTATGCCTAGCTTACAGTAAAAATTCAGTATGTTTAGCTAGTCAAATTACTTTCATCTAACCACTTTGCTGAACTCTATTATTAGTTTCAATAGTTTTTCTGCAGATTATCTTGAATATACTCTGTAGATGATCATGTCACGTGGAAAAGGCAATTTTGCCTCTTCTAGTTTTTATATATTTTATTTTACTTTCTTACCTCATTATTGGAAGACCTCAGGATATTATTGAATAGAAGCATTGATAGCAGGATTGTGGGCATCTTGTTCATTTGTGATTTAAATGGGAATTATCCTATAATTTTATCATTAAATGCGATGATTCCTATAGGTCTATGATGATGTCACTTCTCAGATTAAGAAAGTTTATTTCAAGTCATAATTTTAAAGTATTTAAAAATTAAACTTGAATGAGTATTAAATACTTTTTTCCCTGCATTTCTTAAGATAATTATGATTTTTCCTCCAACATGAAGCCCCAGAGATAGCAATCAGCAGCAATTGAAAGTTTAGGCTGTGGGTTAAGAGGTGAGTGGCAACTAGTTTGGAATCAAAGCGGGTTGGGAACAAAGGAAGAAGCACAAATGACATTTGAATGGCTGTTTGCCTTTATTGTTTTGCAGATGAAAAGTATGTGGATGTGGAGGACTAGCTTAAAGCTGGTAATAATGATAATAACAGCAACAATAACATGATCACTAATCGTTAACAGTAACAGTCCCTGCTAAATCCTTCCAACACCATAGAAATAAAAGGACATAGATTTCCTTTTGTAGCTTATAAAGTACAGTTATTTTGTGAGCTTATATGAAGCACCAGCAGAGAAAAAAAATCTGAAATAATGAAGGGAAATTGTCCACAACAATTTGACATGGGAGATAGTATAAATCCGATTTCATGCTTAGTCACAAAATCATGCTAAATAGCTTGTTGGAATTCAATCTGTAATATGGCATAGATTCTCCAGTGGGCCAACCTGACCCTGTTGCTCAGGCTCTGTTTGAGTCATTGGAAGCTTGGTCATTTTCTTTTCCTCTTCTTTCTTATAATCAAATAATTTCTATTGTTATTTGAATGTTCCTGGCACTGGGATGGATTATCTTTTAGGATATGCACAAGGTAAAAACCTGGCTCAAACCCATATAAAACATTCTGAAACCTGTTTGTAATGTATGTTTGGAAAGGCTTTGGAGGTGATTGATGTCTCTCTTTAGATGACAACTGGGTTCTGGCCTGAACCTTTGCATCCATCTTCTGTTTATACCATCTGTGAGGAAACTCTCATTTACACTTTAGGGGTTTTGCCTCTTGACGTCAAATCTTCAGTGTGAGAAAGGAAAAGGGGAAGCAAGGAGCTTATGGTAACTGGATTCATTTCAGAGTTTCTCTGAAGTGAGGAAAACAGTCTTGCTTACTTCTTTACTTCTGAGCTATTATTCTTAGTTGTTGGCAGCAAGTTAGCTATGATTGAAGGCTGTAAGTTGCAAAAATAAAAAGGCAGTTTGGGCGTGTTTCTGGTCAGGTTTGAGGCCTGCTTCAATACACCCCAATGGGAAAAAAAAGCGTATTTCAACCTGCTCAAGAACTTGTTTTTCAAGTTCTTAAAGTTACCTACAAAAAAGTCAATGCTCAGTAAAAGTTATAAATTCTAATGAAGCTTTCTTCCTTCACTCCTTCCCTCCCTCCTTCTTTTCTTTTTTCCTTCTTTAGTCCTTCCTCTTCCCCACCAACACACATTTATTGAGTGTCCGTTATATATGTCAGACACAGATGATGCCCACAGCTCCTAGTATATAATAAGTACATATTAAGTGATTACTGTCCCTCATGAGATCAATGCAAATTTTGGTGCCATTTGCTATCACATGCAGTGAGCATCTTCCTAAGGAAAGACTTCATCTTGATACCTTTTTCCAGTTTGAAGCTGATCTTTGTGACAGCACAGTTCATTGGTTGGAAAAATGACAACACTGTTGACAACGACCACAGCAATAACAAAAATGTATGTGAAATCCAATTTCTTGTGACATTCTATAGGGTTGGTGAAACAAAATCTGTCCAGAAGCCTTGATTCAAACATTGGGCTGATGAGCAAATGTGGCAATAGGTGATTTGAAGACTGTGTAAAATGTTAATGGGTTACTATTTTTTTTTTTTTTTTTTTTTTTTTTTTTTTTTTTTTTTTTTTTTTTTTGCGGTAGGCGGGCCTCTCACTGTTGTGGCCTCTCCCCTTGCGGAGCACAGGCTCCGGAGCACAGGCTCAGTGGCCATGGCTCACGGGCCCAGCCGCTCCGCGGCATGTGGGATCTTCCCAGACCGGGGCACGAACCCGTGTCCCCTGCATCGGCAGGCGGACTCTCAACCACTGCGCCACCAGGGAAGCCCCAATGGGTTACTATTTAAATAACATATATAAAGAATCTTTTTTTTCCCAGTTTTGAGGACTGCTTTTTCTAAGATCGCACATAAATTCCTTTTTATAATGGGTAGGCTGCCTTTCTCAGCAGCATACTGTCATTCCTAAACGAATGTGGAGCTAAAAATTTTAAGTGCTCTCACCCAAAATTGCTAAACAGAACTTACTCTTTAATATGTCTGTCACTCTTTCTGTCACTCCCCTTGCACTCTATGGCGAGGCATTGGTTCAACTGTCATATCTTGAGTTCCTTTACAATAAAAAGAGAGGGTCCATTTTACCCTTGTGATGGCCAGAGAGGTCACCTACAGCTGCCCAGACTTAATATGCTGGGAGCGAATTTTGTTGATAAAGTGCAAGTAACAAATCCTGACTATTTTTAGATAAATGATCCCTTACCTAAAAACTGTCAATGAGTAGCAAAGACTGGAAAACTGAGAAACAAAGGATGGAGATAGATTTAAAAACTGGTCATCCCAACTTTTTATTATGACCGTACTTTAAGCAAATGACTTGCAGTAGTGCCACGCTCCGCAATGTTTCAGAGAGGCAGGTAAGAATCTGCATTGGGCTTTCTTAACAGAAGATGTAAAGAACTTGCACAAATCAGTGGGTAGGAGAGACTATTAAATAGCTATTTACTCTACTTGACTTTCACCTATTAGGTGCAGTAGTCCTCCTTATCTGTGGTTTCACTTTCCACCGTTTCATTTACCTGTGGTCAACCGTGGTCCCAAAATATTAAATCGAAAATTCCAGAAATAAACTTCATAAATTTTAAATTGCACACCCTCTGAGCAATGTGATAAAATCTTGCAGCCTCCTGCTCTGTCTCTTCTGGGACTGGAACATGAATTATCCTTTTGTCCAGCACATCTACTACATATGCTGCAGGCATCCACTGGGGGTCTTGGAATATGTCTCTCAAAGATAAAAGGGTGTTACTGTATATTTAACTGGGGGAAAATATTTGGAGTGGAATACTTTACTCTGTTTACTGGTCTTTTTCTCACCCCCGGAGCATGGAACTTCTGGGAGCTGTGTTTTGGTTTAACTGGGGATTCTGTTTGGTCTCCACATGTTGGGTTGAATGCTCAGTTAGGTGCACCTAAAGGATGCTACGTGTTCCAGAGGCAAAGGAGAGTGTGAATGTCCTGTGTCACACAGTCAAGGGTGTGTAATAGGGTCCCAAGAAGAGTCAAAAAGTAAATTTCTGTTCAACACTTCCACTCCTGCTCCAAATCATTTCTGATGATTATAGGAAGTCCTTGGGTGGGGTTGGGGTAAAGGAAGTGGATCTCCTGTACTTCAGTACTGTGACATCACCTCTTTCTGCTCCCAGATGGTGCTCCTAGGCCTGGGAGGGAACTGTGACACGGCCACCACTTGAGATGTTGCCATAGCCACGCACCCATGCTAGCTCCTTGTCCTCTGTCAAAATGGAGGCATACCTCCCTCTCATCTGTGTCAACTCTGGTTCTAGGCAATGAAACACATTCTGCTTGTTTGCTGTCTCTTACAGAGACTTTAACAATGTGGGGCTTTGCTCTATGTATATACTCTTCATCACAGGTTCTTATATCTGTGGTTTTGGCTTTGGACCCAGGGGAAAGGGTGGGGTGCAGGTTGAGGACTATCCTGCTGGTCTTCACATGCTGTTCTAAAAACCACCGTCTTCTCTAGCCCCTGCCCTAAGGCTGGAACTTAGCCTGACTCCTGTGCCTCCCTGATCCTCCATCCACACTATCCTGCTTTCCACTGAGCTCACAGTCTACATTCTGGGGGATGAGAGAATGATGAGGCTTATCTCCAATCCCACTGCCCGTCAGACAGAGCCCCAGACAGGTTTGATTTTAGCTTTTTAAATGAACAACTTGATTTTTTCTTTTTTTTATGAACAACTTGTTCATTATTCAAGGAAATAATATCAGGAAAAGTTGGGGGACATACAAACATTTTAAGTGTTCCATCTACTGATGATTTTATTTTTTTCTTAGCATGTGAGTTAATTTTTCAAAAAGTGAATAGAGTGACTTTTTCTGGGTCTTTATCAACAGTTGGAGAATATATACCTGCCTCTGTGAAAGTTATTTTCTGGGCAATTCTGTAGGAGTTGGCTCTGTTAATTTTCTGTTGATCTTCTTGTGTAGGAATGTTCTATAACAGCAGATGATTCCTGCAGCTCAGCTTACTTTTGCCTTCTGATGCAGGGCCCAATCCATCCCTCACCCGTCCTCCCACGTGAGGAGCTAATATTTTCTGACTGGCTTTATTTCTCTCCTCCTCCCCTAATTTTAGTTAAAGTCCATTTTGGGAACTTGTGCTTATAGTTTAAAAACTTTATTGATGAGAGGCTCTGCTCTAATATATAATTAATGAGTCAGAACTCTGTGTTCAAGATGCTTTTTAAGCACCAACAAAGTGTTTTAGTTTATAAACTAGAGTCTTCGTTTTGTTCTTAAACCTTTTGGACTTGTATGGTTCGTTTATCAAGTATGATTATGAAAGTTCTTATATGGGCAATGTGCAGTGTGGGCTTAATAAATAACATTAATAAACTCACACTTAATAACAACACTAAAAGCCGCTTCCATCTGGATTTACTGGCAATAAAAAGAGACATTACAGAACTTTGGGAATTTGATCAAGGCGCCAAATACTAATCTTAGATTACAAAATAGTGGAATCTAACTACTTGAGAAAACAAAGCAATTAAGGACAGGCTCTTTGTAAAAGCTTTGGGCTGTGGGTTAATAATTAACGTGTTAAATGTACTTTGTAATAAACTATATCATAATGGTTTACTTTTGATAGCGAAATTTGCAGTGATAACCCAGATTGGCTTCACTGACTCAAACTTTCAATTTTACTTGCTGGATTTATTGGGTTAAACTACAATGAAACTATTATATGTCTATCTTAACTTGTTTAGAAATCATAATTAATTAAAAAATCTTGATGGAGACTGCAAAAATTATATGAAAATTGGCAAAGGTATAAAAACGAACAATAAGACAAAGTCTTTGAAAGAGAAAGTGGAATCATCTACTTTTAAGGTAAATAAGCAGCATTCAGTAGGGAAAAACATTTCAAAGGAACAAATTAATGTTTTTCATTCAAGAAAATGTTGAAGTTAGTGCTGTATTGTTATTATATGTGGACAATAAAGATGAAATACTCAGCAAGTTAGGTGGTCTAAAAATAGTCAAATGTTTTAGAAACAAGTAGCAATAAATTTTAATTTACATCAACTTTGAAGTCAGAAATTAGAAGTAGACGTAAGAATTAAACATTTAGGAGATTGAGAAAATAACCTCTTTTTCACTTTTTTTGAGTCTAGAACTCTCAACATTTTTTTCAGAAATTGAATATAAATCCCATCAGAATCCCTCAGAACACATGAGGAATGGCAAACCAAATAAACTATATCTTAGAAAAGTGAACTTTATCTCCTCAATCTTTGCCTCAACCTTAAGGAAATTGCATTTGTTCCTATTTTTGTAGCATACTTTCTTTTCAGAAGAGACATATTTAAGGGTCATGCTGGAGTTAAAGTACAGGGTTACCGCAAAAATCTAATTCATCACTTGTTTTGAGAGTCCCTTAATCCCTACTCCCAAGTAACAATAATCTCACACACATATAGAACTTTACAGGTTGCAAGGGTTTTTGTTTTTCAATATCATGATGCTATTCACTATTAGAAAAGCTTATATTAAATAATACTATATTTTATGCATATATGTACATGGATTAAATGAAAAAAAAAATGCACCGTTGATGTATTGGTGACTTTTGTGGAAGGAGTAAAGATTCATCAAAGGAGACTTTAGCCTACAAAGAACTTTTACAGACACTATTTCATTTATCCTTAAAATAACCTTGTAAACACTTGTACACTGCAGTTTGTACAGGAGTTCCCCCACATTCATCTCACAATTAGTTGAGAACCCATTATATTTCAACTACTTGGGATATATCCATGAACAAAGTCCCCAACCTCATAAAGCTGACACTCTGTGTGTGGGGGGGTATGGACAATAAATAATAGATGTAAAAAATAACTGGATTATACAGGATGTTAGAACATGATAGGTGCTATGGAAAAAGAAAAAAAGAAAAGCTTTGAAGGCAGTGAGGGATTATTCATGGGGATAGCTGGGTGAAGAGCATTCCAAGATGAAAGGTCAGTCAGTGCAAAGACCCCAAGGCAGGAGCCGGGCTGGCCATTTGAGGAAACACAAAGTGGTTGGTATGGTTGGCACAGAGTGGAGAAGAGTTAAAGTCAAAGAGGTAATGCAGACCATTGTAAGGTCTTTGGTTCCTTCTTGAAGGAAAATGGGGGAGCCATTGAAGCATTTTGAGTAAACAAGTGATACCATTCCACTTGGGTTTTAAAAGTTCCACCCAAGGTGGGGGTTGGGAGGGAGATGCAAGAAGGAGGGGATATGGGGATATATGTATACGTATAGCTGATTCACTTTGTTATACAGCAGAAACTAATATGCCATTGTAAAGCAATTATACTCCAATAAAGATGTTAAAAATATAAAAAAATAGAAGTTCCACCCAGCTATGTTGACATAGACTGTAAAGAGCGAGCGTATTAGGGAGCCCAGTCAGCAGGTGGAGGCGGTCATCCAGGTGAAGTGGCTCAGACCAGGGAAGGTGCAGTGCAATAGTGAGAACTGGACAAAGTCTGAACATACTTTTGAAAGAATTGCCAACATCATTTCCTGAGAGACTGGATGAAGATCAGAGAGAAAGACGTGTGAATAATGACTCCAAGGTTCTTTGCCCTCAGCACCTGGAAGAATGGAGTAACCATCCACTGAAATGGGGAAAAGGCTGAAGGTGGAACAGGTTTTGGGAGAAGGGTAGGAGTTCAGAGGTGGACATGTGTTGTTTGGTACGTCTGTAAGTCTATTTAGGTCAACTGTTCAGCAGGAAATTAGACGTATGAATCTGAAGTTTGAGAGAGAAGTCTGGATCGGACACATGCATTTGGGAATGGTCAGCATGTTGAAAATATTTAGAGCCCTGGGATGGATGAGACTGCTAAGGCAGTGAGAGTGGAGAGAGAAAGGAGGACTTCAATGCCACAAGCATTAAACACACACTTAGAGAACTACATGTGTAATTGCAATTGTGATAAAGCACCCGGAAGAAAACCTCACAGGGCTCTGAGGTGTAAGATGGTAAGAGCAAGCCTCCTGCAGAAAGTGGCACTTTCAAAAAGACCTGAAGGATGAGTAGGAAGGAGTGAGCTTGAAAAAGGGAGGAGAGGTTGGGTGAAGAGAGCCAGGCAGAGTGATAGCACACCGGCAGCAGGATGGCGCCTGGTGTGCTCGCCGAACAGAGCACAGGTGAGTGTGGTAAGTACTTTGTGTGCCAGGGGCAGGTGATGTGCACTGAGGTTGAAGGGGGAGGTAGGGGCCAGACTGAGCAAGGGGTTACAGGCCATCTGAGGATTTTGAATTTATGAGCAATGGGAAGCCATTCAAAATGCTAAGAAGAACAAACCAACCATATAAAACAACATGTTAGAAGACTTCAGCTGGAAAAAAGTTATTAATGAGTGTTTCATGGACAGTGTAAGGGAAGTTTCTGCTTAAAATGTATGTGAAAGACATGGGAGAAAGCAGGATGAATGGAAAAGTTGTAGAACAAGATTTTGAGGTACAATGATTTAAACCAAAACAAGGTAGGATTGTAATATTTAATATTGCTGTTATTTTATTTTAGAAAGATATAAAAAAACACAAAAGGCTGGGGAGGAATAATCAAAACCAGGTATGGTGTGCCTAGTGGTATGACCCTCAGATTGAGAGTTGCAAAGCCTTTTTAAATTAGAAAAAAGAATAGAACCAGGTGTGTAAAATAATGAGTGATATGGAAAAGACCAGGTGGCTGGTCTGTTTGTCCCGTGTTGTACTGTTAGAACAGGTCATGGTTAATGAATGGTGACAAGCTGTTTTCTATCTACCCAGAGGATCCAAAAAGAAAAAAAAGGCTCTACTAAGGATTAAGGAGAGGTAGGTGGAAGAATTTTTTGACATTATAATACATTACAATGATTTTTGTGTGCTTGCCTCTTCTGAAAGTCTTTAGAAGCTGGATAGACTGAAGGTTGACAACATTTAAAACAAGTAACCATGGTGAATCTTACTTTGTTTTGCCAGTTGAACTTATTAGCTGTAATTGGCCCAAAGTAGGAAACCATTCCTGGGGCCTGGGAGTGATGAGAGTTAGTGTAGTTAGCATAGAAGGGAGGTAGAAGTGAGCTGTGGAAGTTTATTTTGCAGGAAGACTTACCTGGGCCCATAAGGGAAAGCTGTAAAAACAACAGGGTATCATTCAGGGAGTTCTGCGGGCTCACCTCACACAGTTTGACAAAATCTGCGAGGCAGATTCCAATCTGTTCGGGAAGGTAAACAGAAGGGGAAGGACATGATTCTTCTAGGCCGTTTTTGTGTGAATATAATGGACCGCTAATCCTGAATCAAAAGGAATCTCTTAAAAACCTTTTAAGAAATCTAACAGTTCTTGACAACTAAATACTAATTCATCTTATAGAAATGTCTTCAAGAAAAATCACATTAGTTTGCTCATTCATTCATTCAAAAAATGGTAACTGAGCTCCTTCTTGGCGCCAGGAGCAGTGCTAAATGCTTGATTGGTCCCGTGAAAGTAAAAGAGCACATGGGGAGGTGGAAGTAATGGGTTGGGCTGAAGCAGGGGAGTCATCTGAGGTCAGAGGTTCAGGGAAGGTTTCTCCGGGGAGGTTAAGTCTGACCTGAGAATGAGAAGCTTATAGTCTGAGGTCATCCCCAGTCACATGCCCTGTGTTAGGTTGAGTGGTTTCAACTTAATTCTGTTCTTTCCATAAATCTTAAGTGGTAAAGCCTTAATATTAGTTTATGACAACTTTTAGAAAGCCTAACCATCCTGCCACTAAAGTTATAGATTCTATTTACTTACAGGCATAATACTTTATTAACATCAATTTGCAACAATTTTAATGCAACATAAGCTTGATACCTACACCACTAAAATTCCTAGTACAGGCCCAATAGGAAAATAATCATTTGCGAAACAAAACGTTCACAAACAATTTGCACATTCAACTGTAGGGGGAGTGAATATTCATAACAGGAAAAATTCCACTGCATAAAGTGAATGTAATGGTTACTAGGGACTTGGAAACTTGGAAATATCATCAAATATAAATATTGGTGTATTACCAAGATTGCATATTATTCTGTATTATTAAATCATAAAAATCTCAACTTTTCCTGTAATCAGGTTTCGAACACTCAACATTTTCATGCCATTTAAATAGAGCACATTTTTCTACGTACAAATGGATATATTCATTTCCATAAAAGTGTTATCTTTTTACAATATATTTAAGTCAGATCCAGTTTCTATTTCCAGTAAAATAATTGCTTATAATACACACACTCGATTTTATATGACTAATTAGAACAGTGTATGGGAAAAAATAGGCTTGCAGGTAATATTGAAATTAAATATGTTAATCTGTACCTCCGTGTGCACATTTTATACGAACTTTAATTTGCCAAATAAATTATAGTTCTGTGTTTATAAGGTGCCCTTGAAAGAGTGCCCTATTTTTGAGCAGTAATACCATGGGGAAACAAATATACAAAGCTTTTAGCTATAGGCTACACTTGCATAAATTAAGGCAGGAGGAGCGGTTGATTGGTAAGTAGAGCTATGGTATCCTTAGCTTTATAAACACTCTGAATTGTTAACAATTATTTTAGTATGGTTACTAATATTAAGATAATAAATAATACTTAGTTTCAATATTGCACCCTTCAGCCAGGGCATGAATTCATTTTGAATGCTGTGTTGAATTAATGTATAATAAACACACTGCAGTTTGTTATCAGGAATTCTCGATGAAATGCAGGAAGTCAGTTCTTTGCTTATGTATTAGCTCTGCCAGTCTTGCTCTGTTTAATTTTAGCTATTTATAAAATTGCTCTACTGACAGTCCTCTTTATTTTAATGTGATTGTTTTAAGGTTAATCAGAAATGGTATGGTGTGTTCCTGAAACAGGTTATAAGTACTGATGTAGAAATATGGGTCCTTAACAAAAATCCCTTTCACCATTAGCCACCTGCAGTTGGGACATCCAGCTGCCTAATTGGGTGAATTGTGGAGTTCCCTGTGGGGCAGAGGCCTGCAAAGTCACTGTGTAAAGCAGGAGCTGTTGAGTGTCTCAGAAGGGAGTTAGATCACAGAGGACTTGTAAAAACAAATGTTGCTGATGGAAGTAGACTCTGATAGCTGTTGCAGCAATTGCCACCTGCTTCTGAAACTAATGACAACTGTATTTAAAATGTTATTTATTATTGTCTATTAGGCTGGTTCCTTTTTATGATATTTATTTAAATAACAACTCACAGTACTTTTCGCTTAAAAGTGGCTCTGGGTTTTGAATCCTGGAGAAGGAGTACAGTGAATTACCCAATAGCACCCAGGTTTGCAACAGAAGGAAGTAGCAAGGAAGATTTCAAAAGGGAAAAAGCTGGGGCTTCCCTGGTGGCGCAGTGGTTGCGAGTCCGCCTGCCGATGCAGGGGACACGGGTTCATGCCCCGGTCCAGGAAGATCCCACATGCCGCGGAGCAGCTGGGCCCGTGAGCCATGGCTGCTGAGCCTGCGCGTCCAGAGCCTGTGCTCTGCAACGGGGGAGGCCACAACAGTGAGAGGCCCGCGTACCGCAAAAAAAAAAAAAAAAAAAAAAGGGGGAAATCTGGTATTACTTTGCATCAGTGGGCTTGGGCTGCTATAACAAATATAACAGATTGGGTGGCTTTAAACCAGCAGTCCCCAAACTTTCTGGCACCAGGAGCCGGTTTTGTGGAAGACAATTTTTCCACGGACTAGGGATCGGGGGTGATGTTTTCAGGATGATTCAAGCGCATTACATTTATTGTTACTTTATTTCTATTATTATTACTTTGTAATATATAATGAAATAATTACACAACTCACCATAATACCCAATCAGTGGGAGACCTGAGCTTGTTTTCACTTGCCACTCACTGATAGGGTTTTGATATGAGTCTGGAAGCAGTTGATTTATTATGGTCTCTGTGCAGTCAAACCTCTCTGCTAATGATAATCGGTATTTGCAGCCACTTCCCAGCGCTAGCATCACCGCCTCAGCTCCCCCTCAGATCATCAGGCATTAGATTCCCATAAGGAGCACCCAACGTAGATCCCTCACATGCGAAGTTCACAGTAGGGTTCGCACTCCTATGAGAATCTAATGCTGCCGCTGATCTGACAGGAGGCGGAGCTCAGGCGGTAACGTGAGCGATGGGGAGCGGTTGTAAATACAGATGAAGCTTTGCTTGCTCACCTCCTGCTCACCTCCTGCTCACCTCCTGCTGTGCAGTCCAGTTCCTAACAGGCCACAGACCCGTCCCAGTCTGTGGCCTGGGGGTTGGGGACCCCTGGCTTAAACAACAGAAATTTATTTTCTCACAGTTCTAGAAGCTAGAAATCCAAGATTAGGGTGCCAGCATAGTCAGGTTCTGGTGAGAGCTCTCTTTCTGGTTTGTAGAGGGCCATTATATTGTGTCCTCACTAGTAGAGAGATTGAATGAGTTCTGGTGTGTCTTTTTATAAGAACACTGACTCTATTGGATCACCTCTCCACCCTAATGGCCTCATTTAACCTTAATTACTTCCATAACAGCCTCATCTCCCAATACAGTCACATTGGGGGTTAGTGTTTCATGCGAATTTGAATTTGGGGGAGATAAATTCAGTCTGTAGCATACTCTGAATGATTTAATATGGTTTTAGAATAAGGGTTCATAATTTTTTGGGGGGCCCAAGACCCCTTTGGCAGTTTGGTAAAGCTTATGGACCTCCTTTCAGATGAAAATTTTTAAATACATAATGTAAATTACATAGCATTACAATGGAAACCAATTGTATGGAAAGATAGCTAGCAAAATACTAAAACATTGTGATCTAGAAATACATGTTTCTTTATTAACACATTAAATAACATGCTCTACTAGTTTATCTAATAACTACCATAATTTTGATGTAGTGATGTGTAAAAATAATATTTTGAAATATGTGCAGTAACTGTAATGCAATTTTATTTTATTTTTTTTATTTTATTTTTTTTTTAATTTTTATTTTTTTTATTAGTTTCTGCTTTATAACAAAGTGAATCAGTCATACATATACATCTGTTCCCACATCCCCTCCCTCATGCATCTCCCTCCCTCCCACCCTCCCCATCCCACCCCTCCAGGCGGTCACAAAGCACCGAGCTGATCTCCCTGTGCTCTGCGGCTGCTTCCCACTATCTATCTACCTTACGTTTGGTAGTGTATATATGTCCATGCCTCTCTTTCCCTTTGTCACAGCTTCCCCTTCCCCTTCCCCATATCCTCAAGTCCATTCTCAAGTAGGTCTGTGTCTTTATTCCCGTTTTACCCCTAGGTTCTTCATGACATTTTTTTTTTTTTAATTCCATATATATGTGTTAGCATACGGTATTTGTCTTTCTCTTTCTGACTTACTTCACTCTGTATGACAGACTCTAGGTCTATCCACCTCATTACAAATAGCTCAGTTTCGTTTCTTTTTATGGCTGAGTAATATTCCATTGTATATATGTGCCACATCTTCTTTATCCATTCATCCGATGATGGACACTTAGGTTGTTTCCAGCTCCGGGCTATTGTGAATAGAGCTGCAATGAACATTTTGGTACATGTCTCTTTTTGAATTATGGTTTTCTCAGGGTATATGCCTAGTAGTGGGATTGCTGGGTCATATGGTAGTTCTATTTTTAGTTTTTTAAGGAACCTCCATACTGTTCTCCATAGTGGCTGTACCAATTCACATTCCCACCAGCAATGCAAGAGTGTTCCCTTTTCTCCACACCCTCTCCAGCATTTATTGTTTCTAGATTTCTTGATGATGGCCATTCTGACTGGTGTGAGATGATATCTCATTGTAGTTTTGATTTGCATTTCTCTAATGATTAATGATGTTGAGCATTCTTTCATGTGTTTGTTGGCAGTCTGTATATCTTCTTTGGAGAAATGCCTATTTAAGTCTTCTGCCCATTTTTGGATTGGGTTGTTTGTTTTTTTGCTATTGAGCTGCATGAGCTGTTTATAAATTTTGGAGATTAATCCTTTGTCAGTTGCTTCATTTGCAAATATTTTCTCCCATTCTGAGGGTTGTCTTTTGGTCTTGTTTATGGTTTCCTTTGCTGTGCAAAAGCTTTGAAGTTTCATTAGGTCCCATTTGTTTATCTTTGTTTTTAGTTCCATTTCTCTAGGAGGTGGGTCCAAAAGGATCTTGCTGTGATTTATGTCATAGAGTGTTCTACCTATGTTTTCCTCTAAGAGTTTGATAGTTTCTGGCCTTACATTTAGGTCTTTAATCCATTTTGAGCTTATTTTTGTGTATGGTGTTAGGGAATGATCTAATCTCATACTTTTACATGTCCCTGTCCAGTTTTCCCAGCACCACTTATTGAAGAGGCTGTCCTTTCTCCACTGTACATTCCTGCCTCCTTTATCAAAGATAAGTTGGCCATATGTGCGTGGGTTTATCTCTGGGCTTTCTATCCTGATCCACTGATCTATCTTTCTGTTTTTATGCCAGTACCACACTGTCTTAATTACTGTAGCTTTGTAGTATAGTCTGAAGTCAGGCAGCCTGATTCCTCCAGCTCCGTTTTTCGTTCTCAAGATTGCTTTGGCTATTCGGGGTCTTTTGTTTTTCCAAACAAATTTTGAAATTTTTTGTTCTACTTCTGTGAAAAATGCCAGTGGTAGTTTGATAGGGATTGCATTGAATCTGTAGATTGCTTTGGGTAGTAGAGTCATTTTCACAATATTGATTCTTCCAATCCAGGAGCATGGTATATCTCTCCATCTATTTATATCATCTTTAATTTCTTTCATCAGTGTCTTATAACTTTCTGCATACAGGTCTTTTGTCTCCTTAGGTAGGTTTATTCCTAGATATTTTATTCTTTTTGTTGCAATGGTAAATGGGAGTGTTTTCTTGATTTCATTTTCAGATTTTTCATCATGAGTGTACAGGAATGCCAGAGATTTCTGTGCATTAATTTTGTATCCTGCTACTTTACCAAATTCATTGATTAGCTCTAGTAGTTTTTCGGTAGCATCTTTAGGATTCTCTATGTATAGTATCATGTCATCTGCAAACAGTGACAGCTTTACTTCTTCTTTTCCAATTGGGATTCCTTTTATTTCCTTTTCTTCTCTGATTGCTGTGGCTAAAACTTCCAAAACTATGTTGAATAAGAGTGGTGAGAGTGGGCAGCCTTGTCTTGTTCCTGATCTTAGTGGAAATGGTTTCAGTTTTTCACCATTGAGGACAATGTTGGCTGTGGGTTTGTCATATATGGCCTTTATTATGTTGAGGAAAGTTCCCTCTATGCCTACTTTCTGCAGGGTTTTTATCATAAATGGGTGTTGAATTTTGTCGAAAGCTTTCTCTGCATCTATTGAGATGATCATATGGTTTTTCTCCTTCAACTTGTTAATATGGTGTATCACATTGATTGATTTGCGTATATTGAAGAATCCTTGCATTCCTGGAATAAACCCCACTTGATCATGGTGTATGATCCTTTTAATGTGCTGTTGGATTCTGTTTGCTAGTATTTTGTTGAGGATTTTTGCATCTATGTTCATCAGTGATATTGGCCTGTAGTTTTCTTTCTTTGTGACATCCTTGCCTGGTTTTGGTATCAAGGTGATGGTGGCCTCGTAGAATGAGTTTGGGAGTGTTCCTTCCTCTGATATTGTTTGGAAGAGTTTGAGAAGGATGGGTGTTAGCTCTTCTCTAAATGTTTGATAGAATTCGCCTGTGAAGCCATCTGGTCCTGGGCTTTTGTTTGATGGAAGATTTTTAATCACAGTTTCAATTTCAGTGCTTGTGATTGGTCTATTCATATTTTCTATTTCTTCCTGAGTCAGTCTTGGTAGGTTGTGCATTTCTAAGAATTTGTCCATTTCTTCCAGGTTGTCCATTTTATTGGCATAGAGTTGCTTATAGTAATCTCTCATGATCTTTTGTATTTCTGCAGTGTCAGTTGTTACTTCTCCTTTTTCATTTCTAATTCTACTGATTTGAGTCTTCTCCCTTCTTTTCTTGATGAGTCTGGCTAATGGTTTGTCAATTTTGTTTATCTTCTCAAAGAACCAGCTTTTAGTTTTATTGATCTTTGCTATCGTTTCCTTCATTTCTTTTTCATTTATTTCTGATCTGATCTTTATGATTTCTTTCCTTCTGCTAACTTTGGGGGTTTTTTGTTCTTCTTTCTCTAATTGCAAAAGGTGCAGGGTCAGGTTGTTTACTCGAAATGTTTCCTGTTTCTTAAGGTGGGATTGTATTGCTATAAACTTCCCCCTTAGAACTGCTTTTGCTGCGTCCCATAGGTTTTGGGTCGTCGTGTCTCCATTGTCATTTGTTTCTAAGTATTTCTTAATTTCCTCTTTGATTTCTTCAGTGATCACTTCATTATTGAGTAGTGTATTGTTTAGCCTCCATGTGTTTGTATTTTTTACAGATCTTTTCCTGTAATTGATGTCTAGTCTCATAGCATTGTGGTCGGAAAAGATACTTGATACAATTTCAATTTTCTTAAATTTACCAAGGCTTGATTTGTGACCCAAGATATGATCTATCCTGGAGAATGTTCCATGAGCACTTGAGAAAAATGTGTATTCTGTTGTTTTTGGGTGGAATGTCCTATAAATATCAATTAAGTCCATCTTGTTTAATGTATCATTTAAAGCTTGTGTTTCCTTATTTATTTTCATTTTGGATGATCTGTCCATTGGTGAAAGTGGGGTGTTAAAGTCCCCTACTATGATTGTGTTACTGTCGATTTCCCCTTTTATGGCTGTTAGTATTTGCCTTATGTATTGAGGTGCTCCTATGTTGGGTGCATAAATATTTACAATTGTTATATCTTCTTCTTGGATCGATCCCTTTATCATTATGTAGTGTCCTTCTTTGTCTCTTCTAATAGTCTTTATTTTAAAGTCTATTTTGTCGATATAAGAATTGCTACTCCAGCTTTCTTTTGATTTCCATTTGCATGGAATATCTTTTTCCATCCCCTTACTTTCAATCTGTATGTGTCTCTAGGTCTGAAGTGGGTCTCTTGTAGACAGCATATATATGGGTCTTGTTTTTGTATCCATTCAGCCACTCTGTGTCTTTTGGTGGGAGCATTTAGTCCATTTACATTTAAGGTAATTATTGATATGTATGTTCCTATTCCCATTTCCTTAATGGCTTTGGGTTCGTTATTGTAGGTATAGTCCTTCTGTTGTGTTTCTTGCCTAGAGAAGTTCCTTTAGCATTTGTTGTAAAGCTGGTTTGGTGGTGCTGAACTCTCTCAGCTTTTGCTTGTCTGTAAACGTTTTAATTTCTCCATCAAATCTGAATGAGATCCTTGCTGGGTAGAGTAATCTTGGTTGCAGGTTTCTCTCCTTCATCACTTTAATTATGTCCTGCCACTCCCTTCTGGCTTGTAGAGTTTCTGCTGAGAGATCAGCTGTTAACCTGATGGGGATTCCCTTGTGTGTTATTTGTTGTTTTTCCCTTGCTGCTTTTAATATGATTTCTTTGTGTTTAATTTTTGACAGTTTGATTAATATGTGTCTTGGCGTATTTCTTCTTGGATTTATTCTGTATGGGACTCTCTGTGCCTCCTGGACTTGATTAACTATTTCCTTTCCCATATTAGGGAAGTTTTCAACTATAATCTCTTCAAATATTTTCTCAGTCCCTTTCTTTTTCTCTTCTTCTTCTGGAACCCCTATAATTCGAATGTTGGTGCGTTTAATGTTGTCCCAGAGGTCTCTGAGACTGTCCTCTGTTCTTTTCATTCTTTTTTCTTTATTTTTCTCTGCATCAGTTATTTCCTCTATTTTATCTTCCACCTCACTTATCCGTTCTTCTGCCTCAGTTATTCTGCTATTGATCCCATCTAGAGTATTTTTCATTTCATTTATTGTGTTTTTAATCGATGCTTGATTCATCTTTAGTTCTTGTAGGTCCTTGTTAACTGTTTCTTGCATATTGTCTATTCTATTTCCAAGATTTTGGATCTGGGAAATAGAATCTTGGATCAGCTTTACTATCATTATTCTGAATTCTTTTTCAGGTAGACTGCCTATTACCTCTTCATTTGTTAGGTCTGGTAGGTTTTTATCTTGCTCCTTCACCTGCTGTGTGTTTTTCTGCTTTCTCATTTTGCTTATGTTACTGTGTTTGGGGTCTCCTTTTTGCAGGCTGCAGATTCGTAGTTCCCGTTGTTTTTGGTGTCTGTCCCCCGTGGCTAAGGTTGTTTCAGTAGGTTGTGTAGGCTCCCTGGTGGGGGGGACTAATGCCTGTGTTCTGGTGGTTGAAGCTCGATCTTGTCTTTCTGGTGGACAGGTCCACGTTTGGTGGTGTGTTTTGGGGTGCCTGTGGCCTTATTATGTTTTTAGGTATCCTCTCTGCTAATGGGTGGGGTTGTGTTCCTGCCTTGCTAGTTGCTTGGCATAGCGTGACCAGCACTGTAGCTTGCTGGTCGTTGACTGAAGCTGGGTGCTGGTGTTGAGATGGAGATCCCTGGGAGATTTTCGCTGCTTGATATTATGTGGAGCTGGGAGGTCTCTTGTGGACCCGTGTCCTGAAGTTGGCTCTCCCACTTCAGAGGCACAGCACTAACTCCTGGCTGCAGCACCAAGAGCCTTTCATCCACCCGGCTCAGAATAACAGTGAGAAAAAGTAGAAAGAAATAATTAGTAGAAGAAAGAAAGAGAGATTGAAAGAAAGGAAGAAGGGAAGTAAGGAAGGAAGGAAGGAAGAAAGAAAGGAGGGAGGGAGGAAGGATGGAAAGAAAGGAAAGAAAGGAGGGAGGGAGGGAGGAATGAAAGCAAAAGGAAGAGTGAATGGAAGAAGAGAGGGAGGGAGGGAGGAAGGAAAGAAAGAAAGAAAGACAGGAGGGAGGGAGGGAGGGAGGAAGGAAAGAAAAAGAAAGTGGAAAGAAGAAGGGTGGGAGGGAGGGAGGGATGGAGGAAAGAAAAAGAAAGAAGGAAAGGAGGAGCGGAGGGAGGGAGGGAGGAAGGGAAGGGAGGAAAAAAAGAAAGAGCAGGTAAAGTAAAATAGAATAAAGTATGAAATATAGTAGCGTTATTAAAATTAAAAAGTAATTATTGAAAAAAAACACGGACCGAAAGAACCCTGGGACATATGGTGGAAGCAAAGCTATACAGAGAGAATCTTACACAGAAGATTACACATACACATTCACAAAAAGAGAGCAGGGGGAAAAATCAAAAATCTTGCTCTCCAAGTCCGCCTCCTCGATTTGGGATAATTCGTTGTAAAAAGAGGAAAAGGGCGAAAAGTCTGAAATCTTGCTAAGTCCACCTCCTTAATTTGAGATAATTCGTTGTAAAAAGAGGGAAAAAAAGGGGGGGAAAGTCTTAAATCTTGTCCTCAAGGTCCACTTCCTCAATTTGGGATGATTCGCTGTCCATTCATGCACTCCACAGACGCAGGGCACATCAAATGGACCGTGGAGCTTTAATCCGCTGCCTCGGAGGCTGCACAGAGAGATTTCCCTGTCTCTGCTCTCACAGCTCCCGGGTCTCAGCCTTGGACCTGGCCCCGCCTCTGCGCGTAGGTCGCCGGAGGGCGTCCGTTCGCTCAGACAGGACGGGTTTAGAGGAGCCGCTGATTCGGGGGCTCTGGCTCACTCAGGCAGAGGGGAGGGAGGGGAATGCCCTCTCCTCGCGCACCAGGCAACAAAAGGGAAAAAAGTCTCTTGCCTCTCCGGTAGCTCCAGACCCTTTCCCCGGACTCCCTCCGGGCTAGCACTAACCCCTTCAGGGTCTCTTCCTGCCGCCAGCCCCAGACCTCTCCCTGCGCTCCGACTGAAAGCCGATACCCGAGCCTCAGCTCCCAGCCCCGCCCGCCCTGGCGGCCGAGCAGACAAGTCTCTCGGGCTGGTGTGTGCCTGAGGGCACCGATCCTCTGTGCCAAAATCTCTCTGCTTTGCCCTCCACACCCCTGTTGCTGTGCTCTCCTCCGCTACTCCGAAGCTTTCCCCCTCCGCCACCTGCAGTCTCCGCCCTCGAAGGGGCTTGTAGTGTGTAGAAACCTTCCCTCCTTCACGGCTCCCTCCCACTGGTGCAGGTCCCGTCCATATCCTATTGTCTCTGTTTATTCTTTTTTTCTTTTGACCTACCCAGGTATGTGGGGAGTTTCTTGCCTTTTGGGGGGTCTGAGGTCTTCTGTCAGCGTTCAGTAGGTGTTCTGTTGGAGTTGTTCCACGTGTAGATGAATTTCTGATGTATCTGTGGGGAGGAAGGTGATCTCCGCGTCTTACTCTTCCGCCATCTTCCTCCGGCTCCAAGGGTATATGCCCGACGACGCCGTGGGTTTGATGAGGAAACGGAAACTTGGTCTTTACTCTCAAGGAACTATTTAAGGCTGCATTCGTTTTCTCATCTGCGGAGGACGCGGCCTTGCGCTCGGCCATTTCCCAGTCCCTGGAAGCTCAGTGCCGCCCACCCGCCAGCGGACAGGCCCTGCAGACCGTGCCGCGGGTTCGGGGATTCGGCCGGGCTGTAAAGCCGTCTTCGAGCCCAAGGTGCTGTCCGCGCACCCCGGAGCCGCAGCACCTAGACCCGCCGTCCACGGGCCTTCAGGCCCCTGGACCTTCCGCCCAGTTATCCCTGTGCACGTACGGGCTGTAATGCAATTTTAAATGTTTCTTATTTTTATTGGTGACCAAATCACAGGTACTGCTAATACTATTGTGATTGGTTCCTGGTATACATAATGGAAGGAAAGGCAACATTTTAAGTAGAGCTTATGAAAATAAAAATATAATTTTTGTTCTTATCCAAATTCAGAGACTTTCTTAATTCTATGCATGGACCACCAGTAAGAACTCCTCATTTTTTAAGATGTGTTTGCAATTTTAAAATCTGGTGGTTTTTTTTTTTGGCCGCGCCACGTGGCATGTGGGATCTTAATTCCCCAACTGGGGCTTGAATTCGTGCCCACTGCAGTGCACACGCAGAGTCTTAACCACTGGACTGCCAGGGAAGTCCCTAAAATATTTTTATACTAGCAATGTTTATGACCATAAAAAATATGTCAGCTATTATTATACCTAATAACAAAGAATTATTCATAGTTTTTGTTACAGTAAACTTTGGTTTTAAAGACTATTTTAAAAGTTGTGGGTTTCAGCTGGGGCTGAATGGGCTCTTAATTGGTGTAAGGTAAGGGTAAAGTGGTAAAATAATTTTAATAAGTAACTCCACTTATAAATGGATTACTATATGAAAATCCATTTTTAAATTCACTTGCCAAATACAGACATACTTCCTTTTTGTAACTGACTGATTTAGGAAAGCTATATATTTTGTGGGCATTGCTAAAATTCCCATCAAAGAAATAATAAATCTGGGTTCATTTCATATGAAAGAGTGTATCTATAGTTTTACCTCACAATAGTTTCTGAGCTTGGCCTTTCAGAAAAGGAAAATATGTAACCAAAATGCAGAACTATTTTCTTTGCTGGAGACAAAAGACTGCTTCCCAAATAAGCCAACCTAAGAGGAAGCAGTATCTTCAGGAAGCATGGTTGGAATGTTGAGAAGGTCTGCTAGAGTCAGAGCTCTAAGATGATTTTGGGGAGTTAAGCTCTGGACAAAGAATTTAGGATGCATTTTAAAATGTTTAAATAGCCAAACTGTTTAAAGGGGCAGAAAGCTTGATGACCCGAATCAGTTATAAAATGCTTTAATCCCAGAGGCATACCCAGGCTACCGTTTGTTTCAGAACAAGTACCAAAATTAGGGTGCCAGCATAGTCAGATTCTGGTGAGAGCTCTCTTTCTGGTTTGTAGATGGCCATTATATTGTGTCCTCACTAGTAGAGAGATTGAATGAGTTCTGGTGCATGTAGAAGGGGCATGTAACAAGAAAATCAACCAGGTCTTATTCAGGCCAAGTTTGAGGACAGTGGGTCTTTTCAATGAAATGGGCATTTAGCATTTGTGGCTTTCTATTTTGTGTTCCTGTCCCCAGGATCCACACACACACACACACACAAAAATTTTGGCTTCCATATTTGTATCTATCTTTTTTGATATTTCATCATCAAATAGAAGAACAGATAGTTATAATAATGATAATTTGTATGGCACCAAAAACTTGCTTAAGAAACTTATCTTTCTTGTGTTTGCTGGTCAGAGGATAAGATTGAGACTCCAGAGGCTTAGTGGCTTGTCCAAGACCACAGAACTAGGATGTTGCAGTGTTTGGCCTAGAACCTAAGTTATTTATATCTGAATCCCATGTTCTTTTTACTAGATTCTGTGGCCTTATTTAAAGTCACCCTAAGGAGTGGGCAGTGTCTCACAAGAAATCACATTTCTATAAATATTCACTAAATCTATTTATTAAATATTTAGTCAATACATATTAATCAAATGGCCACAACATGACAGGTAATGTGCTAGGTACCAATGTTATAGAAATGAACAAAACAGACATAGTCTTTGTCCATGTGAAGCTTACAATCAAGTGGGGCAGGTGTGAGATAGTAAAGAGGGACAATGTAAGAGTGCTATGGGAATATGTAGGAGGGGCTGGATTTTTTAAAAACGTAGGCCAATATCTGAGCATATTGAGTTGTGGTCTTCATTGTGTGCTTTACACACATAAACACATAGCCTTGTCATTCAGAATACGGGTTTTGGAGTTTTTCTGCCTGGGTTTCAATCCTTGCTCCCTCATGTACTTGCTGTGTGATCTTGGCCAAGATTCTTAACCTCTCTGTCCCTTAGCTTCTTCATCAGTAAGATGTGATAACGATAGTATCTACCTCAAAAAGTTATTGTAGAGATGTGGTGAGATAATCTATCTAAAATGCATAGAATAGTCCCTAGTACATAGTAAGTATTTAATAAATGGTAGCTATTATGATTGTTGTTTATTCTTTCCTTGGTGTATGACAATTATTTCATTGAATTTGCTGCTACAGCTTGTCCTGGGTTACCGTCCACAATTAATACTTGCTAATCCTGATGTCATCTGCTACCCTGTCCAGGCCCTGATCCTTTGATTTCAATGAAGTGTCTTTGCCAGTCTTATAACAATGTGATCTGGTCCATTTCATGAAGCTTTGCCTAATATTCCAGTTAAGACTCAGCTTTTTACCTTTAGTCTTGAAAGAAGAAGAGATGGGCCTCATTTCTTTGTTGAAATTCTGCAATATGCAATTTGAAGTTAGATTGACCTTCAAGCTGACAAAGTAAAATAAACAGTTTTATAAATGAAAATTGCTAATCTGAAATAGATCACAGCTAAGAACTTCACTTTGTATTCATTCTCTTCATACAAGGTTGATATCATGCAAGTGAACATCTAATATTGTACTTCCTTGTGGGAGGATGCAGTTAGAGGAAGTTAGAGGAAATTAAGGACACAGTGAACTGTCAGAAACCAGAGAATATGTCTGTAGTCCCTTATTTGAGAGTTATTGTATTTAAATGTAGATATGTCTAATTTAAAAATAGTTACTAAAATTTTACAGTTGGATTCTTTTTCTTTCAAATAGTTACTAAAATTTTACTGTTGGTTTCCTAGAAATCAATTTAAACTGACAGTTCTAACTTTTTATATATGGCAGAGCACCACATACTTCAGGAAAACTGCATAAAGGTGCATAAGATTAGTTGCTTCAAACTCATATCTCTTAAGAGTACTCTGTAGCAATTGCAATTTTTCTGGGGAAAGAACATCTATTCATTAAGAGCCCAAACAGTAACCAGAGAAAATATAGTGAAAGAAAAAATAAAACTTTGCAGTAGTATGGGAAATAAATCACAGGATCTAAACATCTTCTCATACTTGCCTGACAGCTAAGTCTAGTACATTTGAACAAAGGAGATGTTTTGCTTTAAGACTGATCTAAGGGCCTGTTGCTGTGAGTTGCTGAGCAGTCTGTGCAACTCGCCCTTGTTCTGGTTCTGAATCTCAAGTTCAGGGAAGACTGTGGACCAGGCTGCATTAGCGGGGAAAGGTGAGGGTGATAAATAAGCACTGTACTATACTGAACTGTGTAGTCATATTATATATGGTATAACACCAAAATTGATGGTCTAGAAGAGTTGGTCTCCTGCACATTTCCAGAAGTGCCTCTGTCTCTGTGCAGACCCTTACACACACACACACACACACACACACACCACATGCTTGCACACAAGGTTGAGCTTGCTGGAGGGCAGCTGAACTTTCGAAAGTTCTGCTGAGACCCTCTCTCCCTGTTATGTTACCATCTTCCTTCTGGAATTTTGGGTTCAGAAGCTTACAACTCCACTGTCTTGAGAATCACTGTTCCTCTCTTTGTTCTAATTTTCCTCTGTGTATGTTAGAAAAGTAACTCTTCTTGATTTACCCAGTGGTGCCCCTGTCTCATCTTTCTATCAAGCTGAACATATCAACATACATATAATACTTGATTAATAAAAGTTTATTGATTTGAATTATACACAATCTAAGGTAAAATATGTTGTGCTCTAATGATGCACCATCTAAATTTAGAACTGTTAAAAAGTATATCTAACTAAATTAAATCCAAAAATGCATGGCAATTGAAAAATTCGGGGAAATTCTAGAAATGCTACCTAATATAGAGATATCTAATATAGAGTAACTGAATAGTTACTGACCTAAATTCATATCTAAAAGTCCTACCTTCTTATATACTCGTGGTATTCTTGGAACACTGGGTTCCTATGATGTGTTGTTATTTCCTTTCACTTTTTGTGTTAACTCTCCAAAAGGGAGACAACCAAAATACCATCGTTGATTTAAATCTCTCCGGAGACACCCAATACCACTGATCGTCTCTTTCCTCTGATTCTCCTCTGCAGAAATTCAGTGTCCAGATGTTTCAGAATCCAGATGGCCTATGAATCCTCTATCACCCAGAAAGGAAGAAAATGTGCATGAAAGTGGAACACTGAAAAGAAAAAAATAATAATTTAGCATTGGCGTTGTAATGGCAACATACAGGACTGAAGGAAAAGCTTCCTTTCCTAAAGCAGCAACTTAATAACGTGTATGTTATAGGCTCTATCAGCAAGCCAAATTTTCAGACTTGCCTCTTTTTTCCATCACCATTAAGAGGCTTGCAGAGATCCACACTGTTTAAAGGGCAGACAGCATGGAAGAACTATCATGTACAATTTAAAGTAGCAGCTAAAATTGGAATGGTCACAAGAAAGCCTGTTTCTTTGCAATTAAATTGACAAGCTGTCTATGATTACCCTAGGGAACTTGGCAGCTGAGTGATAAAACGACTGCAGGGTGTTGAAAGGTCTCACTCAACTTACTAGGTGGACAAAGACCACACCTGCTTAATATACTGGTTGGGAGAGTTGTGGAAAGTACTTGGCTAAGTTACCAGAGGAGGGATACTAATGATACTTTTCCCTAAGACCCTCTGCTCAAAATCCATTTTAGAAATTACCCACAAATATTTGGAAGTGTGCACTGGAAAACAGTTTAGCACAATACGTGATGTTATTTAGCATGAACCTACCATTACAAATCACTAGAAGAACTGAGCATTACTTTAGAAAGAAATAACTTAAAAAAACCTTTCCATCGAATGTTTGTGAAATTTATGTATACTTGATATAAGTACTGGGTACCCAAGAGAAGATTTATAGTGATAGCAACAAGTAAAGTGTTGAAAGAACATGGATTATTTAATGCAAAATATTAGGCAAGAATTACACAGTATTTTCATCGTTGGGGGTCTCTTGAGTTGGACAAACCTGAAACTTAGGTTATAAAGGAGGAAACAATAACAATAACCAGATTTTGGGTGGTAGCAATTTGTGAAGACTAACACACCCATTTGAGCAATGGCTTCATTTTAGTTAGTGCATTCCTTAACAGGGAAAAATGCACATAAAATGTGAAGGTTTCTTCTGAAACATCTAATAGCTATTAGTAACACTCTACACTAAATGAATGAATGATGACTATATCTACTTGCCTATCTGTTCTTTCTGAAGGCTGAGGCAGTTTATTTCAGCAAACCTGCAAAATGTTTTGTGAGGACTTCTGAAGCAGAAGTGCACTATATAATACCTTGGCATTCACTTCAAAACCAGACATTTTCTAATGAGCAGGTCTTTGAAACTGTGTGATACTTCAACAAAATTATTCAAAGCTCAAAGTTATTCAAATGCTCAGTGACTTTCACATAAGATAAAGATTCCTCAAGAGTCCATTTGGATTAATGAAACAATAATATACCTTATATTAGTTTAGCACGTTACATTTTACAGTGATTTTGCATCCAAAGTCACCTTTTTTTCTTCCTCATCACAACTCCGCAGAGTGGATTTTGTTGCCCCCATTTTTTTTTTTTTTTTCGGTACGCGGGCCTCTCACTTTTGTGACCTCTCCTGTTGCGGAGCACAGGCTCCGGACGCGCAGGCTCAGCGGCCATGGCTCACGGGCCCAGCCGCTCCGCGGCATGTGGGATCTTCCTGGACCGGGGCACGAACCCGTGTCCCCTGCATCGGCAGGTGGACTCTCAACCACTGCGCCACCAGGGAGGCCCCCGTTGCCCCCATTTTAAAGATGAAGGAAGGGACGCCCAGAAAGGTTAAGTGAGTAATTTGCCTAAGGTCACATAATAATTTGGCAGAGCTGAGTCTCTTTGCACTGCAATGGAAGGAAGACTAATAGCAGGGTCTGACGTGGAGCACAGCAGGAGATGTTTTAAAAAAGTCCTTCATTTGCAAAACCTAAGTCAACACATTTGTGTGAATTGAACATTCAAACTTCCCTTTTGGGATAACTGGATGAGATGATACACGTCTGCTGATGCCTTCAGCCAGACTCCTAAGAATCTGAATCTAATTATTGAGGGAAAGAATACTTGTACTTTTCCTCCCATCATGTTGAAGTTTATACACTTATGTACTCATTAGTTGCTTTTTCTAAGAGAATGCGCATGTAGTAAGAGGACTGCTATAACATTGCTTTTTCCAAATGTCCCCACTGCTCCCAGCTAGCACAATGCCTGGTATAAAAGTAGGGTGGGATAAATGCTTTTTACACAAATTATGATTTCTGACAGCAACCAAATCTTGCTCCAAAATAATAGATTCATCCAACTCTTGATTATCCATAGAAATAGGGACGAGGAAAGCATGGGTAATTGAAATCCACAGACAAACACAAACCTCATTTTACAAACAGCTTCAATCTCTTCCTTCAGCAAACCTTTAACTATAGCTAATAACATGATTAGATTGACTGGTTTGAGGTTTATCTCCTTCCCACCCCCACTCTTACTCTCTTTGAGGTACTGCTGAGTAGAAAAAGAGTTTGCAAAACATAGGGTACCAGGATAAATAAAGTTGAGTTGATTGGAGCAAAACATCCTTTTGTTTTATTTTGACAACTGTGATATATGCATGTTGGTGCTTAACAAATGCTTTTAATGATAAGGATATATGATGATAAATATATATTGTTCATCTTAGTCTTCCTTTTATATGACTGATTTCAGATCCCAATTCCTGAGGTTGCTCAGATGCCTTTATACTTGTGCATTAAAGCATTACTTTTATATTATCCATGTATCTGTGATAAGCCCACAAATAAACTTCCAGCAGTAAGGACACAAAACCCTTTAAAAATATAGCATAGTGTGAGATGAAGATTCAGCATGAAGTGGAGTACAATATCTTTATAGTAATATTGGGTGTCTTGACAGCCTTTAAAAATTGTCAGACCATTTGATACATTTATAAATATACTACCTCTTTACCCAAGGAAAATATGGAGATGCCATATCTTATATGGAGATATGAAAATTATTTGATATCTTTATTTTACGACAATGCTACATTGTATATCAATACAGGGTAGTTGTATGCATTAGCGTGTGGGGCAACACCTTCTAGAATTGCAGACCCTCACGGAATCAGCACTGGCTCTCTTCCCAGTAACCAGTTTTCCTTTTTAACTTACCAAGATAATTTGGATTTGCTTGGGACAGCTATGAATCCAGTTAAAATTTCTCACCTCCCCAGATTCTTTTACAGCTAAAGCCATATGACCTAGACCTAGTTCTATCCAATGATATGTAAGCAGAACTCTACTGGGTGAGGCTTGTGGCAAACTATTATTTTCCTATAAAAAAGGGACAAACTCAGCTGGTACATACCTTTTGCCCTTCCTTTTTTTTTTTTTTTTTTGCTTGGAATAGAGACCTCGGAGTAAAACATCTCTTTATTTTATTTACTATACAATGGTAAAGGGGCCATCTTGTGACCACAACAAAAAGAAAGCATATCAAGGATGATAGACAGGAAAGAGAGGAAACTGAAACTCTTGTGCAATTTTAGGGCCGCTGAACTAGTCTTGGCCTGCCTCCCACTAAGTGAAAAGCAAATTCCTATTTGGTTAAGCTAGTTGAGTAGGGTTCCTGTTCCAAACAGGTGAAAACAATAGATTGTGATACAATAGGTTTGTTATAGTTTCTGAGAATACAGATTCCTCGTACTCTGCTTTGGCAGTCACTCTTACATTCTCTTCACATCCCCTGGAGTCATGACACACTCCAGTCAAAGTTTTTTCTGGCTGTTGGTCATACGTTTGTTGGCTAATCCTCACAGGCTACAGTGATGTTTATAATGCCATTCATAAAGGCCAAGAACTTCCACCAGTTCCTAATTGATAATTTTTGTATTTGGTTTCTTAGACCAGTCTCTTAATGGCATCTCAAGTCACCATAAAACTTGTAATTTAATATCCAGAGTGAAACATGTATATATTCAGGTGTACACATACACATATTTAAAACATCTCTTATACAGAACTCTAACAAATAATGTCATACAGCTCAATACTGAACAAAGTATTCCTGGGATGTTTTTAAAACTTAAACCCTAGGAAAAAATGTGTTCTGTGGGCTCATGTAGAATTAAATTGTGATTGCCAATAGCCCACTGGCATTAGGAATAAGTGAACCTTTCTAATATCTATTGGAGATGGGGAATATTATAAGATGATGTCTGTAGTTGGAAAGAGAGCATCATGAAGTTAACAAGGAGATTGTGAATTAAGCTATCAATTTTCCCCATTTTTTACCTCTTATGAAAATATCCCAGAGTTTTGAAGCTGGGCTAAGTGCTTACAGTACTTACTACACTACATGTACGTTATCTGTGTACATGTAGTACCTCCCTGGTGGCTGTGAGCTGGATGACTGGGACCATATTTATTTGCCTACTTCCTCAGTGTCTGTCATGTGGTGGGTGCTCAGCACATACTGATTGAATCAAAAAAGAGTGCCAATAAGGAATTTTGAATTGCATGCTTTTTATTTTTAATTCCTATTCCTATGGCTTTCCAGCTAGAGAGAAGTGTAGAGTGAATAGAAATAGGGCAGACGTAGTGGTTTTGACACTTGTTTTTAGGGGGCTGCAAATCCTGGAAAATCTTGGACAAACCAGGAAAGATAAATAACTTGTGCTTTTTACCTTGGAAGGAACATAGAGAGCAAAACTATCATTAAAAAGAATTAATAACCAGTGGGGGAAAAAGCCTAACTGTTTAAAATGTCTATATAGTCATAAACAATGCTTTAAATGCCTTATGGGTCTCCTACTTAAACACTGCTTTTTAGTTTATATGCTAATTTTAAATGATTTCTGACTATTTTAATAAAATGTTCTGTTGCTGTAAGAAAAGTTTAACTGAATGGGAAAATGTATGAGTTGTAGATAATTATGACTATGGAAAACTTGCTATTTGGACCACCGGGCTCACAACAAAGACATCATTATTCATTAGAGGTAAATTATTTGTGAGGGAGTGATAACTCTAGATTGTGTGCAGATTCAGTCTATGAACAGACAGTAAACATCACAAGGTATGAATATTTTCATTTGTCAGATTACCAACAATTTCTGCCTGTTGCTCTGTGTAAGGAGAGATGGCATCTCCTCAACAACCTTTGAAGTTTCTAAGAATCAGACAACACTGGTTTATATTGTATGTGGTCACCATCAGTTAACCAGAGCAACAAGGCAAACAGAGCATTACATTATCTACCCACATGGAACTCAGCTAGATTCCTGGCCTCGTAAGGACTGCTCTCAAAGGAGATGAAGGGCCATAAAGTATTCCAGAACCCAGGGTTTCAGAAACACAGCTGCAAAGTTTACCTGCTTAGAGCTTTAGGCCCTTGCTCAAGCTGGTTAATCTTATTAAAAAAAAAAAAAAAAAGACAGTGAGGATAAAAACCAAAGAATTTTGGCTATAAAACCTTGCCTACTTTTCTACTTCTTCAATGTCATCCAGGAATAATTAAAGTATGACTGGTCAGTGTACTTTCAAAACTGACCAACTGAAATAAATTCTATTTTTATTACTTCTGTGTGGCCCGGACATTTCCAAAATGTGGATGTTTTCAAGTGATAACAAGAGTCATTCATTTCTTACACAAGAGCTAATAAATTGAGGAACACTGTAGAATACATTTTTATTTTATACATCAGGGTGATTTGAAACAGGAAAAAGCAGAGAACTCTGAGGGCATCTTTTCAGAGCCCTATCCAATTGAACAAATCCAAATCCTAAGAAAGGAAAGTGGCATCACCAGGGGCATGCACTGATGGGGATCAGAAAGCCTGAACTTTCTATGCTTGGTGTGGAGCTGCTGGGTGACATTGGACAGTGTGCTTTTTCATCTAAGGGTTGACGGGTTTTAGGACACTCTCCATGTCCCAGTAGATAAAGTACCCTTGATGTGGGTCAGCCCCTGGCATTCTCATCATGCTCCTGGGATGAAACTCTTACAAGTGCCTACAATTCACCTTGACTGAGGCCATTCCTGTGTCTCTTGGTCCCTTTTTCATTCTCATGAGGGCAGTGTATCACCCTTTCTTCCTCAGAAGCATCACACAGAACAAATCTTTTAGACACCAAGTTCACTTATACTCTCCTTCTGCCTGTCTACAAACATTCCATGGACTTTTCCTTTCTTGATCTAACTTTCATCCCATGTTTGACACATCTTAAAAACCACTTATTTTCTCTCCACAGTCCTTATTTTGCCAGGTTATTTTTTATACAGCCTCTGCCCTTCCCATGGCTTCACTATTACCATCTGGCTCCTGAGTCTTTGAAACTCATTTTATCACCTGGATTTATCATTCTAAACTTTCCCACATCCCATTAATTCTGTTACGGCATTCCCTTGGTTTCCCTGTGTTTCCTGAAATGTTGCTGTTGAGTCCTTTCCCGGTTTCCTTCCCTTGATCTCTACAAGAGGCTGGGGGTGGGGAGAGACCACCTGCCTGGAGTAGGGAGACCTGGAATGTGGTAGGAGAGCCCCTGGGAGAGTGGGCAGTACTTAACTTCTCTCAGTCTCCATTTCTTCCCATATAAAGTGAGGAGGTTGCCTCTGGCTCACAAGATTTTAGGACTTCTTTGTACTTAAAGGAATTAGGGAAAATTACAATGTGATTGTTGCACCAGAAAAATTAACTGCCATGGCATGAGCTATTAACTTAGCAAAAACAAGGGAATCAAAGGTTTACCTGGGGCTTCTCTGGTGGCGCAGTGGTTGAGAGTCCGCCTACCGATGCAGGGGATACGGGTTCGTGCCCCGGTCCGTGAGGATCCCACATGCCGCGGAGCGGCTGGGCCCGTGAGCCATGGCCGCTAAGCCTGCGCGTCCGGAGCCTGTGTTCCGCAGCAGGAGAGGCCACAACAGTGGGAGGCCCGCGTACCACACACACAAAAAAAAGGTTTACCTGATGTCACTGGCACTGTGAAAGATGGGATTGGGGGCTCAGGGTGGCTCTAGCTTTTTTGAAGCAGAAGCAAGCTAGTGGTTTATTAGATTGGATTAAAACTGGTCAAGTTAAACAAAGTCAATTGCACTTTACAAATGGAGTAAACATGAGCTCCTCTCTACTTGTCCCAACTCAGTACTTGATTTTTAAGACATGTTAGATGTGTAGGATCGAAGTTTCCATTCTGTAATAATGGAAAATAATCACGGCTTTTATTTTAAACAAAAACCATTGCGGAGGTGGATCCAGGATGCGAACGAAAATAATGCACTATTTTACATTGCTGACATGGTACATTTGAGGCATAAAACACTGCACACCCTATAAACAAATGAAAAGCTCGAGTCAGTTCTGTTAGGCCCGAGCTATGATCGATTGCAAACCGAGGGCTGTAAAATAAGTAACAGTCTGGAATCATGGTTTATCAACAGTTTTTATTTTCCTGAGACAACTTTATCCTAGAGTGCTGGAAAAGTGCGGCGCCATGATTGGAAGAGGATCGCGTGATTTTCGAAGTATTTTCAGTTTCATCGTCTAGGTCTTGTACTCAGCAAAGTTGCTTTCACAAATTCCCACACAACATGTATTTGAGCACAACAGCTCTCAGAGATTTTATTAGCCCCTTGGGTTGGCCCTGAGGAAAAAAACACGAAAATGTAAGTCGCAAACTGGAAAATGTTATTTTGATTCTTCAAAAAACAACTAAATAAAGCAAAACCCACAAAATCTTTAAATGCTCAGCTTTACCTTTGTGGGTTGCTTTCTCTTTTTTTCTTCTTCAAGGCAAGGGAATTGATGGGGTGGGAAGCTTTTTTTTTTTTTTTTTTTAATTGTGCCTCCTGATCTTTTCTCAATAGTCATTTAAAAGTGGATAATAAACTCATCCCTTTCAAGGCCCATCCTTTTTGTGCGTGACGGGGAGCAGGGAGGAAGAGGGCCCGCGCGTTTAACAGCGCCATTGCTGGTTTCTCCGAGAGCGGCTGCCCTCGCCTGCCCACCCGGCACCTCTCGCCCTCTTTCCTAATTAGAAATTCCCAACTGCCCAGACTCCCAGACCCATTCGAGCGCGGGGGGCACGCAGGCCACCGGCCTTGGTGGAGTCGCCCACCACCTTCCCACCCGGCTTGCTAATTGATTCCTAGTTTATTCAGCTTCGGGAAAGTGAGCCTGGGCTTGGGTGCCTCGCGGGCCTCCCCCCAACAGGGGCGTAGGCGGGAAGGCCCCGGGGCGGAGATGACAAGGGACTGGGGCGCCGGGCGCCCATCGCTCCGCACGCGGCCACGGAGCGAACCCCGGGCTGCAGGCGGGCGGGCGGCGAAGGCGCGCTCCGGTGAGCGACGCCCGCGGCGGCCCCAGTGGCAGCTGCGGCGAGAGGCGCGCTGGCTGCGCGGGGAGCGGGCGGGACGCGCCCAGAGACACGCGGAGAAAGGGCAGCGCCGCCGCCTGCTGCCGGCCTCGGCGCGGTTAATCACGCGCTCCCCTCTCGCTGCTGATTTGCAAGAGCAGATTAATCAGAGAGCGCGGCTTGATGAAATTTGCTGTTATTGTGCCCATTTTTAGCAACATCTTTTATTATCTTCATTATTCATTTACAGGGGACCGGCATCAATTATGCAAATGAGTTCACAGACTTTGCAGATTACTTCATTTGCCGCTATTGTTTGTGGAAATTTAATTATTAAATATTATTAAGCTTGCGTTTTCTTCAATTTTCCAAGGCTTAGTTTCATTTGATTTTTCCTCCAGCTGCTCTTCTTTCCTTTTAGTGCCAAAACAGCTCCTCATCAAAGCGGCTCTGGCATGTGAAGACCAAATAAAATCTCCTCAATTTAATAATTTTGATGTTAGTCCCTTGTTCTCAGCTGCTTGCTCAAAGCAATGCAGAGAGGAACGCAGAGCACATTCAATTTAATGAGCAGAAATTGAATTCAAGTTTGTTCGGAATTGACTTCAATTAAGCAGAGTCTTAATGATAAATTAATCTCTTTTCTTTATTCCCTAGAATTTGTTTTTCAAAGTAGGAAATTGGACTACATTGAAAGACCAAATAAAGAATACCAATTTTAACTAGATCGTGGAATTGATAGCAAAATTTAATTCTTTATAGCAACGTACTTGGACAAATAGCATTCTTTCTATGGCATGTATTATAATTTATATTCATTGTTACCATTTACACTTCCATGGCATGGATAAAATGGCAGTTGAATTAAATATGGGCTTATAATAGACTTCAGAGTTTTAATCTTTATTAAGAAACTCTAATTGAATGCATAATTAGCTTTTCAGGCTTTAGGAAATTCGGTTTAATATCTATATGAACTGAAAACATTGATCAGGAATTTTAAAGCAATTTTTATGAGTGTATTTTTGAGGAGAAATTATCAGGCTGTATATAAAATGGCATTTAAAACTGAACAGCGAGAATCCAAGGCAAGGAATTAGGTTCATCCTGTGTTGCTGCAGAGACGGAGCCAGGACTTCCTTGGAACCAGGGCCAACACTGGTAATTTTAAGTTCCTTTTATTAAAACCTCTAATGTTCCTCCAGGCCACCAAATCCATTATTTCTGTCCAGACCTGCTGAAAATCAAACTCACAGCTACTTGGGGATTTTAATGAGGGCGTCCATATTGATTGTATGGTTATACTGCCTGGGTTTGCTGCCACTGTCAAAAATGTACCTGACATTTTTTTTCCACCTGAATCATGGATCATCTTTTCTGGAACATGCAGAGCATAATTCTCCATGCTCCAGTCTGCAAAGCACTCTATCTACATATGCCAAACGTTATTATTGCAGTTCCTTCAGGAGTGACCTTAGAAGAGATGATGTTTGTTCCAAAGAACTTCAAGCTGTTCACTGTGGTATATTCATAGTCACAAATTTAAAATACATCAGTGTGAGAAAATACATTTAGGCTGTATACTGTCTCACACAGTGCATGTGTCCCCTCCCCCCTGCTTCCTGCTCCTTCCATAGATGCGTTTATTACCCTTAGTTTCTCAGATGTAGTGTGCACAAATTTGACTTTGTCATGAATTTTAAAATGAATTGCATGTGATGGATATTATCTACTTTGTGTGACAGTACAGCATTATTTCTAGTACTTTTCAGGGTCCACCTGCTGTATGTTAGAATTAAAGATTTATACAATAATAGAATTTTAAAACTGATAGGGTGCTTAAAAATCAACTGATCCACCTCCTTTGTTTTATAAGTGAGGAAACTGTGGCCCATAAATGTTATGTAATTTTCCCAAAGCCAAATTACAGAGAGTCAGAGCTAGGACTAACACTTGCAGGTGTACTAACTTCTCCAAGGAATCTGTTTTTTCACTCTTCAAGGTTGCTTCCAAGTTGTGTAGTGACATCTTTGAGTAAGTGGAAACTAGTTTAGGAAAGACAGGAATTAATTTATTGTCTTGTTCGAACTGGGAAATATATTGATTAAAGTGCATAAAAGCACACACAGACCCGGTAAGCCTATTTATCTGGAACTTAGACAGTTGGGAAGCCTAAACAACAGGATTGCTTTGTGCTCTTCTTTAGTGAGAAGGGAACAAGTGAAAAGTTAATAAGCTAGTATCAGGGATTTTTTAAACAAAAAACCCAGGAAACTTTATAGTGCTGTTGGCTCTGTGCATATCTAGTCCTGTATTCTACAGTGGAGGTTGACAACATTTTAAATGAGTATTTCCAGCTTTAAAAAATTCCACCCTCCGTGAAACACTGTATCCTAAGCCTCCTTCATTTCCTTGCAGTCTTTTCATTTGTTCAACCTTAATGAGCTGTGAGTCCTGAGCAATTTGCTAGACCCTGAAAATATGAAGACTGATAATGCTGTAAGGAGATTACAGTCTAGCTAGTGGGAAAACCAGAAAGGAACCAATAATTATCCTCTGAAATAGTAAGTGTTCTAAAGCACCTAGAGCGCCGGGGGTGCATGGAGGAGGGACATCTAAAGTGGACTGGAAGGCCTGGGAAAGCTGCTCCATGCAGTATTTACTTGAGCCTTACCTCCAAGGGCAGTCATTGAGGTGAAGGTGATGGTGGTATGGGGTGGGGTGTGGTGGATGCAAGTGAGGTTTTACCAGGTAGAAGGAAAAGCATGTGGGATATTGAGGAGGCATGGAATGGAATGAAAGCTGGCAGTAGGTTTGTTCCAGGGAGATTGAACTACAAAGCCAGGGGTCAGACCAGTTAAATGATTTTTGTATTAAATTAAGCATAAGTCATTTCTCCATTTTGTCTGGGGGGAGGGGGTTGGGGGGAGGTCTGGGGACACCTAATTAAGCAGCTTCCATGAGAGGACAAATATTCCTGGATCATGGTAATCTCATTCTCATCCCTTACTAACTAATATCTTAGTTATTAGCTGTAACATAAAGCAAGTTAGAGGAATTTGGGGGATGGAACGGGGGCAGGAAATGGGAGGAGGAAAGCAGAAAAGAAGAATGGAGACATTGATGAGGGTGAGAAGGAGGTACCTGAAATGAACTATTCACAGCTTTGCCTAGGACCCAGGTAGGTCTCTTCCAACAATGCCATTAAAATAATCTGTGCACCTTCTGTTCATGGATAATGGCTAGAATTTTATAACTTTTACCCTGGTCACACTGTATAATGAGAATTTACAATGATGATTTGTAATGATGACTTTCTAAGAATTCAAGACCCCAATGAAATCAAGATAGATTTATAAAATCTTATTAAGTCTTGTTAGAATATTGCACCAAGTTTTGAGAATCAGTCTCTTTCTTATGGTGAATAGGGATAGTTCAGTTAACTAAAACATTGAGTTAACCAAAATGCCACATTTCCGACCATTCTAAGTAAATTAACTTACTAAATCTATTTTATATTACAGACCTATAAAATTGGGTTTTCAATCTTCTGTGCTAGAAAACTAAGCATACACAAAAGCATAGCATGCACAAAAACATAGCATACACAAATGCATTTCATATGAAAATCAATGACATTTTCTTCCAAATTAAAAAAATCTCAGGCACAATTTCATAATTTCAATGAGTTCATCACCATGTGTTGAAAAAATTTTTAGAAATATTTTAAAGTATAGGAATCCATACAAAAGCCATAAGACAAGTGCTGTCACTTCATACTGAAGGCTGTATCTGTTATCTATGGTTGATACAATTCAAAGAGAACTTTATTTAAAGATTTGCCCAAACTTCAGTTGGAAAGGGTGGGGACTTTCCTCTACATGTTAGCTTAAGCTGAATTAAAACATCAGCTAAGATCACTCACCATAGTCAAGATATGGAAACAACCTAAGTGTCCATCAACAGATGAATGGATAAACATGTGATCTTATGTATATCTATGAATATTATTTCAGCCTTAAAAAATAATCTTACCTTTTGCAATAACATGGATGTACCTTGAAGGCCTTATGCTAAATGAAATAAGCCAGATAGAGAAGGATAAATACTGCATGGTCACTTACACATAGGATCTAAAAATGTCAAACTCATAGAAACATAGAGTAGAAAAGTAGTTGCCAGGGGCTGAGAGGGTGGGGGAAATAGGGAGAGGTTGGTAAAAGGGTAGAAACTTTCAGCTATAAGATGAATAAGGTCTGAGGATATAATGTAAAACATGGTGACCATAGTAGTTAACACTATTATATAATTGAGATTTGCTGAGAGACAACTTAAATGTTCTCAACTCCTCCAAGTATAACATAAGTGTGAAGTGATGGATCCTTTCACAGTGTAAGAGTATATCAAATCACCACGATGTATACTTTAAATATATTACAATATTATTTGTCAGTTATACCTCAATAAAACTGAACAAAAATACCGGGTAAGAAACATTCTATGTCTAAGGAGGGTCTGAGTCTGAGATTATAAGCATTTTAGATGACCCATTAATTGGGTATAATGTTAGAACTGTAACCGAACCAGGTTCGTTTTGCCCGACGCCCAACAAGCCAAAATGCTGAGATGCCAAAATTTTGCAGCAGAAAGGGGTTATTCTCAAGGCAGCCAAGCAAGGAGACAGGAGAACAAATCTCAAGGGGCTGGGGTATTAATAGGATAACGAATAAAGAAGCAGAGTGGTCCAAGGTGTGGGGCGTGTGAGACTGAGGGGAAAAGTGATTGGGAAAAGGTGTGGTAATTGTCATTCTGCACAGGTGTGACTAGGCTACAGGCACGTTCTGAAGATGGAGTTTCAGCAAACTCCACCCTCTGACGTCAAAAGGTCACCTAGTGGGTACTCACGCATGCCCAGTTGAAGGGTCGGTGGTCCCATCCAGTCTTAACCAGCTCAGCTCATCTAGACACAGCTGACTCCAGGGTCCTGGAAAATAACTCTGGCTGGTGTTATTGTTTAGGCCATGTGCAGTTTGGAGGACAAGTAAGTCTCGAAACAACCTTAATTAGTGAAGGCAGGTGACATGGATTTAACCATGGTTTCAGAGCCCCAACTGGTAGAGGTTATTCTGGAATCACTGATGAGAGAACATGTCTTCTCTACCTTTCTCCTGGGTAAGTTAGCCCTTGCCTTGTTAGGCTTGACTAATACACATTTTCTGCTTCATTTATCCTCTTCTCAATCCCGAATCCACCCATTGGGTTCTCTGGTCCTTGTCCTTGTGTCTCTCATGGGTTCTGCTTGAAAAATTGTTTCTCTTGAACTGCCCTGCAATCTGAAGCAGTGTAAGTGCTATTTTGGATTTAGTGTCTCTTTTCTTTCAAACTGCTTTGCCATTCATTCTTTGAGAAGGTAGTTTTTCTAAACCCAACAGGCTTTACCATATTTTGGTGTTCCACTTAATTTGATGTGACCAACATTTATTGAACCCCTCAGTATAAGGTGCTACATGGAGGGTCTGGGAACTCCAAGGATGAACAGGATGGTTACTTGGCCGTGAAGCAGCTCAGATGTGGTGGTTAAGGTAACCGAGAAGTAAATAATTGTCTTCAACATAGTAATACGTAATGGAGGTAGGGTCAGGGCTCTGAGGAAAGAGGGTGAATGATCAGTTAAGTAGGAAGGAAACTTAACTGAGTGTTAAAGAACCAGTTGGAGTTTGTCAGGGCAGCGAAGGTGGCCGTGGACTAGAGTGGAAAGAGTGTGGGCCTTGTAGTCAGATAACCGATTGAGAATCTGATACTTACTTGCTGAGCCAAGTGTTTCACCTCTCAGAAACTCAACGTTCAAGAATGATAGTATCGGGCTTCCCTGGTGGCGCGGTGGTTGAGCGTCTGCCTGCCGATGCAGGGGACACGGGTTTGTTCCCCGGTCCGGGAAGATCCCACATGCCGCGGAGCGGCTGGGCCCGTGAGCCATGGCTGCTGAGCCTGCGCATCCGGAGCCTGTGCTCCACAACGGGAGAGGCCACAGCAGTGAGAGGCCCGCGTAGCGCAAAAAAAAAAAAAAAAAAAAAAAAAAAAAAAAAAAAAAAAAAGAATGATAGTATCTACCTTGCAGGGCAGGTGGCCGTATATACCTGTTAGATTACCACCAACTAAATACACATCTGCACTTTTTGCCCAAAGTTCTTTAGATTTGGGAAGGGAAGAATTTGAGTTCTGGATACTGCCCGCCTCTCAGTTTTTTCCTTTAGTGTGCCTGGAAGAAAGGTCACATCTCAGGGTGAGGGCTACAATGAGGCAGGGGCTGGGGAAAGGACGAAAGCAGAAGTTCCTGTACTTGAGGTGTGTGTGTGTGTGTGTGTGTGTGTGTGTGTGTGAGAGAGAGAGTGTATGTGTAGGGGGTTGTTTCTGACCTTTTGTTTCTTTCTGCCCTGGTTTTCTCACAAAGAAAAGGGAAAAATTTAGGAGGAACAGTAGAAAGACCTTTCTCCTTTCCTTGTAATCCTTCCACCAGCCTATTGTTTCTATGCTTAAACTTCCTGGCAAACATTAAGTACTCAATAAAGTTAGGATGAGCCGATGCTAAAAAAAAGAAAAGCTGGGAGAAAAGGCAGATGGAATAGAAGGAATCTAGTTTGAAGAGTTCCTTATAGCTTTGGCATTTTTTTTTTTTTTGAGGATAAGAATCATATAGTCTATTCCTCACCTCCTCCCTCTCCCCACGATTGGTGAGTGGTTTTCATGTAAAGAGACATGTCATATGAAAATCAAAAGCATCTTAACTTGGTTTCCTTTTGGACACAGAAAGAGTGATATAAAAGAGTGAACTTTGACTGATTAAAAACATAACAACAGGGAACCCAAATGTGCTTATGATAAACTTCTATGCAGTACTGTGACATGTCACTGGGGGAGTGAAATAATAAAAGGTGTGGAAATGAGAGAAAAGGGGAAAATGGAAGAGAGAAAGATGGGGAGAGAAAGAGAGGCAGAGAAAGAGAGGCAGAGGAAGTAGGGAGAGAGAAAAATAAACTGGAAAAATGAACACAGATTGGGAGAAAGAAGGAAAAAGAAAGGGAGAGATGGTAAGAAGAGAGAAAGGATCATGAGAGAAAAAAGAGAGAGCTTAGTATGTGCCATTTAGGACACATTTTTTCATACTGAGGGATTCATTTCTGCAGTGGGTTTCAGAGTGTTTTCACCTCATCATATTTCCTCAAAATTCTCATAAGCCACTGTTTATAGCTGTTTAACTGCTGCTTACCTTGGATTTTCAAGGTCTTGACTTGTAATGAGATAGATAATCACAGTAGCCCATCCCAGGAAAATAATGTTTCTCTTGGCATGTTATCTCTGGCACATATCTGGGCCCTGAGAAAGGATTTCCATGTTCCTACATTGAGAAGTTGGAATGTTTATCGAGGTTGTCTCCTCTCAAGGGCAGGATTTGATTTTTTTTCCCCCTAAGATACCATTATATCTCTTAATTAGGTAAGCATAATTTTCTCTAACTTAGTTGCACTTTTAAAAAGATAAATCTTGTGCTTCCCTGGTGGCGCAGTGGTTGGGAGTCCGCCTGCCGATGCAGGGGACTCGGGTTCGTGCCCCGGTCCGGGAGGATCACACATGCCGTGGAGCGGCTGGGCCCGTGAGCCATGGCCGCTGAGCCGGCGCGTCTGGAGCCTGTGCTCCGCAATGGGAGAGGCCACGGCAGTGAGAGGCCCGCGTACAGCAAAAAAAAAAAAAAAAAAGATAAATCTTGTTTAGTGTTCTATTTCCTACTGGAAAAAACTGTTCTTAAGTCACAGGAAGACAGCACGGCCACCAGCTTAGAACACTATAAATGAGAGCCGGGGCGGGGGCCTTGGCAGGAAAGGTATTCATGCGAAGTTATCAGCTTTCATTTTCAAAAAATATTATTCTGTTAAATTAGTGAATAAACTAAAGTTGAATTGAAAAGGGAAAATAATACTGAGAAAGTAATAGTCTGAACTTCCTGTTTTATGGCCGTTTCATGAATTTTTAGGAAATGTCTTGCAATGAGAGGAACTGTGACTTTACTGCAGCTTTGAAATGTAGGATGAAAACAGGGAGATTTTTTTCTGTTTGTTCTTCTGCTTGTTTCCATTTCCATGAATAGCTGTCTGCTTTGGGGACTGTCTCCCACTACAGCTTGCTGTGCTGTTTTAGTTTGGCTTTTGAATATCGATAACCAAAGATGTATACTGTCCTTTAGTGAAAACAAACAAAAAAAATCTTGTGTTTATTTCTTAGGTGGGGAGGGGAGGGCAGCCATCATACAGTTTTGGAGTCTGTATTTAAAAAAAAGTCACCCTTACTATTTAGCACTGTCCTTCATAATACAAATTGCAAATAAGGCAGCGTGCCAGTGCAGAAAAGTAATTTCAATTAAAATTCCCAGGGCTTTTCAGGGGTGACACAGGAGTCAGTCTTAACACATTGTCCTTGAGTCTAGGCACAGCTTACCTGGAAAGCTTTAAAGAGGGACAGGTAATTTAAATGTCACCTCCCTTGTCCCTCCTGCCTCCCCCCACCCCACCTTCCAAGCCATAAACAAAGCAATGACCGCCCTTTCCACAGAAAAGAAGGTTCAGTGATCACTTGTCTGGAAAAGCTGGTGATGGACTATTAAATAATGGTTTGTGAAATCACTGCATAGTTCAGTGTTTACTTGTTTCTGCAAAAGTATTTCTGTTTATCCAGTTCTGGATAAAAACAGATCATTTGACAAGGCCTCAGGGTTAACAATGTCCTAATAGATCTTCCCTTCTGTCTTCTGGTCCAGACCTTTGCATTTTCTGTTATTCTGAAAAAGAGGCAGGGGATGTGTGGACACATAATGGGAAGAGCAGCTAGTGGACTGCTCTGGGGTGTTGGATTATCTGGTACTAAAGGTTGGAATAGCCTGTCCTAAGGGACCCTTTGCCCCCTCCCTAAAGGATCTCCCCCAGCACCTTGTCACAGTGTTTAACAATCACATGACCATGCTCTCCTGTAAGTTAAGGCTGCTGGTAAAATCAGGATTTGCTTTGGAGGAGTAACATTAAGCTGATGTCTCTTCTTACCATTTTCGATCAAATAATACTTACATTTATTACGTGTTTATTTATGAGCCAGGCACTGTGCCAGAGATTTTATCCTTATTATTTACCTTCACAAGAGTGCTACAAAACTGATACTGTTATGATCTTCCGGCTATGATGAGGAGGCTAAGTAAGGCACATGGGGTTAAGTTATTTGCCAAGTCTCAGAGTTCACAAGCAGAAGAGCTAGGTTTGAACCTCGATTCTTTGATTCCTGAGCTCGTGTGTTCTTCCTACATGGTATCAACAGAGAATGGGGTCCAGAAAAATGAGGGTACCGGACAATTAAACTTTGATGTGGTGAGTTGGGGAAGGTGTCCAACAGATGAGAGAGTATGCATGAAGGGAAGACTAAGTAGAGAGAAAGTGGTGTGCTCCTGATCACCACTGGCGGCTTGGAAGGGAAGGGCTAGTGGACATGATCATGGAAAAGGGGAGGAGTGAAGGAGGCAGAACATTAATTTCACAGATTTGCTTGTGGCTGACCTGATGGAATCATCTTCTCAGATGTCTCCTTGATCCTGAAATTGCAGGACTTCTGCCCTTCTTCCATGCTTGTCATTACATGGTTTACATGTAATTCTGGAGCCATGAAGTCTTGTGATCCTCACAGACATTTTAATTCCCTTTTGCAGCTGAGGAACCTGAGAGGCAGGGGATTGGTGACCAAGCCAAGGTTAGAACTCACGGTTGTTTACCCTGAGCCCAGGGCTCTCTCCAGCACACCCTGGGCAGCCTCTCAGTTGTTGCCCCGGATTGCCCTGCAGGCCACTCCTCTTTCCTCTCATACAGAGCCCTTTCATTTTGATTTGCTCTTGTTTTAACCTTTCATTTCTACTAGATGATACAAATTATACTCACTACTCCAATCTTCATCTGATATTTGGGTTCTGTTAATTCATTGTTATGTGGAGAATGCTTTCAGTAAAACACAACAAGCTGCAGAAAATATAATTCTCCTTTAATGTATATTTACTAAGTGTATTTATTATTCATCAGGATGTGCATTTTAAAATGTGAGTCTAGATTCCCTCACTTTTAATCCCAAACAAATGTTAAAAGATTTATTTTTATAATAATCCTGGGATGAGAGCTAAGTAAGCCTCCCTAAACACGGCTTGCCAAGTGGTGGATGTTAGCTCTATATCCACACTAGAGGCTCGATCTGCGGTTGCTTGTTGTTTCTTACCGTTTCTAGTGGTGAGGCACAGAAGCGTATGAGCACACCAGGGCCCGTCAATGGTTGCACTGACTCTAGGGAAGGAGTACTGCAAGGGAAAATGTTAAAGTCCCATTTCTTTGCAAGATATAGATAGATATTGTGGGAGAAATAGAGTCAGATGGATGAAGAAAAGGGAATATGTGGGCCAAGAGACAAGAAAATGCACAAAAGTAAATTCCAAAGACCTCAAGGTGCTATCAATTTGCAAATGTTTGAATAGTATGTGAAGAATTAAACATGAATGCATTAAGCATCTCAAAATGAATAATTTCTACTTTCCTATCCCGCAAGAAGGGAAGACTCTAGGGTGCAGGTGCCAGTGTAAGGTTCATACAGTGGAGGATTCTTACTAACAGTTGAAGATCAGCTTATATGATGATGCGACAGTGTGTGATTGCCAGCCCTCTCTAGCCAGTCAGAGATCTGTTTGAATAGCGTGCTTCAGCTGACTTTAGTAAGGGCCTTCCCTCATTAGTGGTCTTTGTTACAATTCTAAATGACATGTGTTTTACACATTCCCCAAGTTCCCAGAATGTAGAAGTTTTCTGGTTATCAATTTGAGAATCTTTTCTTATCTGTAAGGACTAGTGAAGAGCTTCATTTCTGCCCAAATAATGGTTTTGTTTTTGTTTCTTTTTGGAGTAGATTTGTAACACCCATAATACATTAATAATAATCAATGTTGAAACATGAGTTAAAAATAGTTCAATTAAAAAAAAGTTCAATTTAAGATGTCATTCAACACAAATTTGGAATACTTTCTTCTTTGAGTTTGAGTATCACTACATCTAAAACACCAGTATGGACAGTTTTTCAGCTAGAGTTATAAACACAGTAAGAATGGAAGTTAATAAAAGAGTGATACTACAGTTTTATCCAAAAATTGTTGTTTCCCTATACTGGATGGAGTGATTGAAACTAAAGCAGAGACTGATCCCTATGGTTTTAAATATACTCTCATATGAGTAGAGGCAAAGATGAAGGACAAGGAATTCTATTGTCCAACAGACAGATGCAGAGTCCTATAAGCTCCATTTTGTGATGATAAATTCTTCAAGTAAAATTTCAACGGAGAGAAATAATTTAGGGGAAATACTTGCATTGCATTAAAACTTTATGGTGTGCAGTAAAGGGAGGAAAATTGAACATGGTTTCTACCTGCATTTCAAATTTAATCCCACCTTGTGTATAGTAGTATACCAATTGGATAATAATTGAGGTTGAAGAGTCAGATTTCTCCAAAGAATCACTTTTATTCATGTAATATAACAATTTGAAAAAAAAGTAAAACAGCTTTAAAGAAATCATGACAAATAGCCACTTAATAAAATTAAAAGAAAATAATGACAGCAATTCAAATCAACTATTTGTACTGTGGTTACTCTTTGACCTTTGCCCAAAACCTCTCTGTTCAATGCCACCAGTCCTCCTTCTCTGGAAGATTTCCTATTGACCAAGGCCTTCCAAATTATTTCATCTGACTGAGAAAAAAACTATCCTCTTTACTGTGAGATACTAAGTGACATGACCTCTAAATTCTTGCTATAGCCTTAGCATTTGATAAATAAATAGAAATAATTGGGTATATTTTGCCGAACTTGACACCTGTAATAAATGTCACTGGTGTCATACAAAACAAATTATAAATTATTTTGAAAAGAATTGTTTCAACTACAGAGCAGGCAGTGAAGGAGATAAATGGGAAGGATTTGCAAGATGGCATTTCTATAATGACATCATAAGAGCCAAAAGGATTTCAGTAGCAATTCTACACATGCCAAGAGGAGGAAAAGACAAAGTTGCAGGCCTAGTATTTCTATGATTTTTCAAAACCCTATTTTCTTTACTTAAAAAAAAAATCCTTTCTTAGGTGACTGCAGAAAATAAAAGACGTGGTGGTACAGAGAGTTCAAATCAGGATAAGAATTAGTTTTACTTGTGTGAACTTATATTACCTGTCTATTTAGTTTCATGAAACCCCAGGGCTAACCAAAACAACAGTCAGGGACAAGATTACTTGGATTTTACAATCTTTGTTTCAAAATAGTGCAGATGTGAAAATAACAATGGTTTAGCATGCCATGCTACACCAAACAGGTTTTACATTTTTAGTAAAATATCCAAATGAACATTGTATCCATGAAATGTTGTCAAAGGTTATGTTTAGTTCATGAGACAAGCCCAAAACAATGTTTTTCTCTCATACAAATTCCCAAGGTGAGAAAAAATTTAAAAATCAAATTAAGTGGAGAGAAGTAAATGAGACATTATTTCTCCCAAGTTGTTTTATTGCTTACCAGGAAAATCTCTTCAGGAGATGGACTGAAAAGGAAAAGACTTTTGTAGTGAGCATCTGAGCCACAGCAGATTTGTGGGTATTATTATTGGCTTTTTCAGTCATCAAAAGCAAACTGTGTGAAAGATGATGGAGTTGCTCAGACAAGAATGGGGAATGAAAATGAGCAAATAGAAGATCATGCTCAATAAAAACACAAAATGATAATCAGAATAAATGAAACTATCAGTGCACAAGTAGAAGAATATCAACTAGGAACATCTGTTCAGGTGAGGCTGAAATTAAGAGAATAATCAGGCTTTGGTTGTGTGCATTTGGAAAAAGTCTATGAAAGATATGATGAGTAGAAACTCATTCTTCGCCCATGTGGAATGATCATATACTATCTTTGTACTTTCATTAAAATTGGATTTTGTGGTTGTGGATGTTATACCTTCCAAGAAACATAGGTTTGCATAAGAAATGCAATTGGATGTGCATTGCAGATTAAGAAAATTTTAATGGTGCAGTGAAAAATTCTACGAGAAATATGCAAAGATATAGTAGTTATGGAAAACATTTCTAAGTGAGCCTCCAAATGAATGAAATCACAATAGTATCAGGCCACAAAAAATTTGGAGAAATAACATACATACAGCATACAGAATATTAGAATTAAATATATTGATTTCTGGTTCTGGAAAAGATAGGATGCCTGTACTCTTCCCTATTCCTCCTGCTAAATACTGTTAAAACTCTGGAAATTTCATATGAAACAAATGTAAGAAAATTCTGAAAGATGGGCAGAAGAAGTCACCCCAGTTAGGAACTCTGGAGCCTGAGGATCAGCATGGTGAGGAGTTTCGTGGGTTTTATATTTGCCACAAATATCCCAGACTGGTGCTGGAGAAGCCAGGAACCTAGAAATGCCAACATTACAAACCAAAAAAGTCCCCCTAAAAGTCTGCTCTCTCTAACAAAAGTCCCAGAAGGGTCCACCTAGTAAGACAGAAAACTTTTAGAAAATAGCCTCCCCTACTCTAGCCAAACATCATGGGAAAAAATGGTGGTCTTCCTCCCACCCTTGCCAGCAAAGGCTGAGTGGGGAGCCAGGACCTCCACTCCCACGTGGAGGTAATGAGGCACCTCTCTCACTCCTCACTAGGGTTGTGCCAGAGAGGCTGAGTGGGGTTATGGGGTTTGCTCCTCCCCCCAGAGGTCATGAGCCACTGTCCCTGAACTGAGGTGTTAGTGGATGCCATGTGTGGAGCACTGATAAAGCACCTTGTCTTTTCCCAGCTGGGATGATATCAGAAGAGACCTAGTAGGGAGACTGAATTTCCATTCCCACCTGGAAGAAGTGAGGCAGCTCTCCCTCTCCCGGCTGGTGCTGTGTCAGAGGAAGCCTGCTGAAACAGAAGTCTTAAACTAGATCCCAAATTCTCAGAGCAGAATACCCACAATGTCCAGAATTCAATAAAAAATCATGCATCATATCAAGAGTCGTGAAAATCTCAGCTTGAATGAGAAAATACAATGAACAGAAGACAGCTTCAAAATGGCATAGATATTGGAATTATCTGACAAGAGTTTTTAAAGCAGCCCATCAGAAAAATGGCTCAGTAAGCAATTATGAACACACTTGAAACAAATGAAAAAATGAAAAGTATCACAAAGAAATATTGGGTGGGTCAAAAAGTGCCTTCGGTTTTTTTAAGTAAAAATAAAAGACATTTTTTATTTTCACCAAGAACTTTATTGAACAATGTAGTCACCCTTTTGTTCCACTACCTTCTACCATTTTTCAGGCAACTTCATAATTCCATCTCCCCAAAACTTTATCTTTTTGAGCAAAGAACTGTTCCAGATGCCTTTTACAGTCTTCCAGGGAATTGAAATTTTTTCCATTAAGAGAATTTTGTAAAGACCTAAATAAATGGAAATCTGAAGGTGCAATGTCTGGTGAATGCATCGGATGAATCAGAACTTCCCAGGCAAGCTGTAACAGTTTTTGCCTGGTCATCAAAGAAACATGCGGTCTTATGTTATCCTGATGGAAGATTATGTGTTTTCTGTTGACTAATTCTGGACAATTTTCGTAACGTGCTGCTTTCAGTTGGTCTAATTGGGAGCCATACTTGTTGGAATTAATCGTTTAGTTTTCTGGAAGGAGCTCATAGTAGAGGACTCCCTTCCAATCCCCATGTACACAACATCACCTTCTTTGGATGAAGACCTGCTTTTGGTGTGGTTGGTGGTGGTTCATTTCGCTTGCTCCGTGATCTCTTCTGTTCCACATTGTTGTACAGTATCTACTTTTCATCACCCATCACAATTTATGTTAAAAACAGAACGGTTTTTATTACGTTTAAGTAGAGAATTACATTCAGAAATATAGTCAAGAAGGTTTTTTTCTTTTAACTTAAGTGGAACCCAAACATCAAAGTCATTCACATAACTAAGCTGGTGCAAATGATTTTCAGTGTTTGATTTGGATATTTTGAGTATGTCGGCTATCTCCCATGTGGTATAACGTTGATTGTTCTCAATTAATGTCTCGATTTGATCGCTGTCAACTTCAACTGGTCTACCCAACCGTGGAGCATCGTCCAGCGTGAAATCTCCAGCACGAAACTTCGCACACCACTTTGGACACGTTTGATCAGTCACAGCACCTTCTCCATACACTGCACAAATCTTTTTTTTTGCGTTTCAGTTCTGTTTTTAACTTTCTTGAAATAATAAAGCCTAATGTTGCTTTTTTCTTCCATCTTTTTTTTTTTTTTTTAAATTAATTCATTTATTTATTTCTTTTTATTTTTGGCTGCGTTGGGTCTTCGTTTCTGCGCGCGGGCTTTCTCTCGTTGCAGCGAGCGGGGGATACTCTTTGTTGTGGTGCACGGGCTTCTCACTGCAGTGGCTTCTCTTGTTGCAGAGCATGGGCTCTAGGGCGCACGGGCTCAGTAGTTGTGGCTCACAGGCTCTAGAGCGCAGGCTCAGTAGTTGTGGCGCACGGACTTAGTTGCTCTGCGGCATGTGGGATCCTACCGGACCAGGGCTCGAACCCGTGTCTCCTGCATTGGCAGGCAGATTCTTAACCACTGCGCCACCAGGGAAGCCCCTCTTCCATCTTTAATACTAAAATAGCTACACAAAAATTCACCACTTTTGATAAGTCTTTTTTGTAAATGCATGATGATATGACAGCTGTCACATACAATGTAACAAAATTGTTTGGAATGAAGCTAAAGACAACTAAGTGCTACTAGAGCCATCTTATGGAAAAAACCGAACAAACCTTTTGGCCTACCCAATAGAAGATATGAAGAAGAACCAAATAGAAATGTGAGAATGGAAAAATACAGTAACCAAAACTAAAAACTTATTGGATAGGCTCAACGGCGTATTAACACAGAACAGAGGAAAGAATATGAACTTGAAAATAGAGTAATAGCAATTACCCAATCTAAGAAACAGAGAGAAAATAGATTAAAAAATAATAAATAGAGCCTCAGGGACCTATGGAACTATAACAAAAGATCTGACAATCATATAAACCAAGTCCCAGAAAGAGTGGAGGAAAAGGGTGGGGCTGAAAAAAGTACTCAAAGAAATAGTGGCTAGAAATTTCTCAAGTTAGGCAAAAGACAAACCTACAGATTTAAGAAGCTGAGCTAATCTCAAACAGTGTAAGTCCAAAGACATCCATGCCAAGGCACATCATTTGAGGCAGCCTCAATAAGAAGGTTGCTTTAGTGCTCATAAGATTGCAGGAACACTTGCAGAATATCCTTCAGAGGCTTCATAAACTGGAAATACGAGCTACTTCATAGGCAGGTTTCTAAGTTGTCTTATCTTTTTTACCCCCAGTCGTTAATGCTATAAAATGGTGCATAATCTACGTTGATCACATTTACACAAATCAATGTATTTTAATGACTTTTTAAATGAAAAAGAGCTACATTTACAATAAGTAAGAAATTTACTTATTTTTTAATTAAAAAAGACCTGTTCTTGTTGAAGAACAAAAACAAAAAACAAATAAATCATATTAAATTATTATATAGTATTGTTATGTGCAAGGCATTGTGATTGCTGTCACCTGAATGTTCAGTTTGTCGTTTTAGGGGACTATGTAATCTCTCCAGGTCAAACGTAAATACTGGTGGTGTTTTGTACTAGAAGCCTCATGTTGTGAGGAAGAAGGAACGGGTAGAAAGAACAGTATTGAGAGAGAGATCGCAATTTCAAATTTTGCCCAGCTGTCGTGACTAAAAACTCCTACTGCTGAATATGAGCGCTGCAGGAAATTCTATGTGAAAAAATAACTAGTACACAAGTCTCTGAAAAAAATCACCACTAAACTGTTCCATAGTAGATATGCAATAAATGTTTGGTGAATGAATATATAAAGGAAAGAATAAATAGCACACTTAGACCTAAGGATTTAATTTTCTTTTTGACAACACAGTTGTGAAAAACAGACTTGCCTAGTGCTAAGAGTACTTATAATCTTGTGTATTATGTTTAAGGCTATGTGTGTGTTTTGAGAAAGATTTTTCTATCCCAAAGTCATAGATATCTTCTTCTATATTTTCCTTTAGTTGAGTATTTTGATTGCATACGTGCTCAGTTTCAGAATAAATCTTAACTGGCAACCTTTGAAAACCTCATATAGACCTTTCAGAGTCTCATGAAGGGGCTGCATCTTTGAGTGACCACATCCTCTTCGACCAAGGTGGTTTTCTCAAGCCAGCGTGGTGAATAATAATTACAATGATGTTAACTTACATTGCAGAGTGCAGTGTTTTCTAAGGCCTGTTCTGAAGAACGCTAGCTGTCTGGGATATTAATAGATGTTACTCATAACAGTATGTGCAATGACAAGATTAAAAATTTAAGCCCATATGTTAATGTAGAAATTCTCACCTTTAATAGAGAAGTTTTAAACACTCTGACATGCCCATATTTCAGAATCTCTGAGATACCTTTAAAAAACAGATTTAAAAATAAACAAATGTATATAACAAAACAGAAACAGACTCACAGATGTAGAGAACAAACTAGTGGTTTCCTGTGGGGAGAGGGAAGGGGAGAGGGGTGAGATAGGGGTACGGGATTAAGAGTCACAAACTACTGTGTATGAAATAGATAAGCAACAAGAACAGATTGTACAGCATAGGGAATTATAGCCATTATTTCATAATAATTGTAAATGGAATATAATCTATAAAAATATTGAATCACTATGTTGTATATCTGAAGCTGATATAATACTGTAAATGAACTATACTTCAATTAATAAAAACAGATTTATTTTCTTCACCCAAAAGTGTATCCTCATCTCAAGACTGCTGGGTTGCTGGGTATGTGGGGTGAGAGGATGAGACTATATGTTGATTCTGATAATGTCCTTCAGATGTTGCTACCCCTCTCCACCAACCTCCTCCCCATTCTTGAGAATCACAGGTTTAGTGTGTTAATGTGCCAGTGATTCTCCAATGTAAAAATAAGTTTCATGAGCTCCTGTGAGCCCAGAATCCTATTTTCATGGAGCTGAGGCCAGTAGATGGTAAATATTTGGGAGACTCTAAATCTGGATCTCCTTCAGTAGTCAAAAGCTCACATTGAGCTAGGCTATCAGCACAAAATTTGTTATGGAAGAATCAATAGCATTAAAGAAATTGGACACTCACCTCTTCAAGATTTTCATAGAGTTATAACTCCATGTGTTCTATGGAGAAAAATGATATAAAAGATATAAAGGTTTAGTTTAAGTAATATGAAACTCTAGGTCAACATGAACTCTATAAAAATTTATAGTTCTTTTTTCAATAATTTAAATTTGTTTTTGAAAGTTCATATTTATATAAAAAAGGAGAGGAACACTAAAGCTGGCATAATACTGTCAGCTGTTAGCCATATGGAAAAATTTAAATTGTCATAAAAGCTGGCCAGTTATAAAATGTTTTAGATAGATTTTTTTTTTTTTTTTTTTTTTTTTTTTTTTTTTTTTGCGTTACATGGGCCTCTCACTGTTGTGGCCTCTCCCGTTGCGGAGCACAGGCTCCGGACGCGCAGGCTCAATGGCCATGGCTCACGGGCCCAGCCGCTCCGCGGCATGTGGGATCTTCCCAGACCGGGGCATGAACCCGTGTCCCCTGCATCGGCAGGCGGACTCTCAACCACTGCGCCACCAGGGAAGCCCTAGATAGATTTTTTTAAATGACATTTTAAGCATTTGAGCAATATGCTCAAAAATACATTCATGAACTGCATTAGCAATTGCTTTGGATGTAATTTCACATGGTCCTTCCATATGTAATTAATTGTTCTTTGAACTGACCTGTGTAACAGGCAATGAAATACTTTTTTGATGGGAAAATTTTAAAAGGGAAAATTTTACAAGAATACATTTCTTAATCTTCATCTGCAGATACCTGTGTGTGGTATTAACTGGATGTAGTTCATATTAGCTATCATTTATGAAGCAGTTACTCTGTGCAATAAGCTCTGCAATGTAGATGGTATTATATACAAGCCCTGCAACGTAGATGGTATTATATACATAAAGGGACAGGATAAGAACATTTTGCCTAAGCCTAATTTTAAACCTGGATTTGTCTGGTTTCAAACTTTTTTATGGTATTTTGCTTTTAAATTAATATCATTAAAATCACCTGACCTCAAAAAATAATGTCTTTTCATAATAGAAAATTTGGAAAATATTGAAAAAAATAGTGATAACAAAATATTAAAAATACATATCACCTGTAGTCCCACCATCAAGAAATAACCACCTTGAATATTTTGAAGTGTTTTCCATTCTTTTTTAAAGAATATGCATATTAAACTTTTTTTAAAAAGGGATCATGCTATTTTGTGACTTTTTAAGTTAACAGTATTTCTAGAACATTTTTTCATGTTATTGAATACTCTGGCAATTTTTAATAGCTGCATATTATTCCATTCTATGGGGATTCCATAATTTAATTACCCCATTACTTTTGGTTTTTTATTTTATTTAATTTATTTTTTGACTTTTTATTGAAGTATGGTTGATTTACAATAGTATATTAATATCAGGTGTATAGCATAGTGATTTAGTATCTTTATAGATTATACTCCATTAAAAGTTATTACAAAATAATGGATATAATTCCCTGTGCTGTACAATATATCCTTGTTGCTTATCTATTTTATATATAGTAGCTTGTATCTCTTAATCTCATACTCCTATCTTGCCCCTTCTCCCTTCCTCTCCACACTGGCAACCACTAGTTTGTTCTCTATATCTGTGAGTCTGTTTTTGCTTTTCTATATACATTTACTTTTTTATTTTTTAGATTCCACATATAAGTGGTATCATACAGTATTTGTCTTCTCTATATGACTTCACTAAGTATAATATTCTCTAGGTCCATCTACATTGCTGCAAATGGCAGAATTTTATTATTTTCTATGGCTGAGTAATATTCCATTGTATATATATAACACATTTACTTCATTTGTCTATTGATGGACACTTGGGTTGCTTCCATATCTTGACTATTATAACTAGTGTTGCTATGAATATTGGAGTGCATGTATCTTTTCAAATTAGCATTTTCATTTTTTCTGAATATATACCCAGGTGTGGAATTGCTGGGTTATATAGCTATTCTTATTTTAGTTTTTTGAGAAACTTCCATACTGTTTTTCCATAGTGGCTGCACCAGTTTACATTCTCACCAACAGTGCATAAGCGTTCCCTTCTCTCCACATCTCACCAACATTTGTTATTTGCAGACTCTTTGATGATAGCCATTCTGACAGGTGTGAGGTGATATCTTATTGTCTTAATTTGCATTTCTCTAATAATTAGTGATGTTAAGCATCTTTCTATGTGCTTTTTAGCCATCTGTATGTCTTTTTTTTTTTTTTTTTTGTGGTATGTGGGCCTCTCACTGTTGTGGCCTCTCCCATTGTGGAGCACAGGCTCCGGACGCGCAGGCTCAGCGGCCATGGCTCACGGGCCCAGTCGCTCCGCGGCATGTGGGATTTCCCCGGACTGGGGCACGAACCCGTGTCCCCTGCATCGGCAGGCGGACTCTCAACCACTGCGCCACCAGGGAAGCCCCATCTGTATGTCTTTTTTGGGAAAATGTGTATTTAGGTCTTCTGCCCATTTTTTTGATTTTTCTTTTTTTTTTTTGATATTGAGTTGTATGAGCTGTTTATGTATTTTGGATATTAACCTCTTGTTGGTCATATCATTTGCAAGTATTTTCTTCCATTCAATAGCTTGTCTTTTCGTTTTGTCAATGGTTTCCTTTGCTGTGCAAAAGCTTTTTATGTTTAATTAGGTCCCATTTGTTTATTTTGCTTATTTATTTTGCTTTAGGAGACAGATACAAAAAAAAATATTGCTATGATTTCTGTCAGAGTGTTCTGCCTATGTTCTCTTCCAGGAGTTTAATGCCTTCAGGTCTTACATTTAAGTCTTTAATCAATTTTGATTGTATTTTTGTATATGGCGTGAGGAAATGCTCTAATCTCATTGTTTTACATGTAGCTGTACAGTTTTCCCAGTACCACTTCTTTTAGATATTGTCTTTTCCCCATTGTATATTCTTGCCTCCTTTGTCATAGATTAATTGATCAGGTGTGTGGGTTTATTTCTGGGCTCTCTATTCTGTTCCATTGATCTGTCTGTCTGTTTTTGTGCCAGTACCATACTGCTTTGATTCCTGTAGCTTTGTAGTATAGTCTGAAGTCAGGGAGGGTGATACCTCTAACTCTGGTCTTTTTTCTTAAGATTGCTTTGGCAATTTGGGTTTTTTGTAGTTCCATATGAATTTTAGGATTATCTGTCCTCATTCTATGAAGAATGTCATGGGTGTTTTGATAGGGATTGCATTAAATATGTAGATTGCTTTACTACTCTGTTACTTTTAGATGTATAAATCATTTCAACTTTTTATTATTATAAATAACCCTATTATCTTTGTCAATAAACATTTATGCCCATCTCTGATCATTGTCTTCAGATAAATTTGTAAAATACAGTTTTTGGGTATAAGGCTTATAATGTATATTGTAAACTGCTCTCCAAGAATGTATCACTTTACATTTGCTTCAGTGGTAGATGATAGTAAAAATGTAGACAACTGAAAGAGGAGCTAACAAGGGGTATTAAACTTTTTTTTAACCCACAGTCATTCTATGTTGTCTCTCTATGCATTCAATTTCAGGTGTTTACATGAAGCATCTTAGATACAGTTATTAATCATTCATCAATTTCATTAATTTATTAATTCACTAGCAAGATATTTATTTAGTGTATTTTAATGACCCCGTGATATATGCCAGACCCTGTTTTAGGTGCTAGGGATAGAGTGGTGAATGAGACAAATATTCTCCCTTATGGGGAGTACATTCTAGCAGGATTTGCTGATTTTGATGAAGAATCATCACTTGTAATATAAAACCGTGAATATTTTATATTTTGACATAACCCTTGCCACATAAAATACTGGTTTTACTTTAGTCAGTGTCTTGATAAGCAGAGAGAGTCATAGCCAACATCAAAGATATATGAATGCATAAAACTAGTGTGATAATTAGATTATGTTTTGAGCTTAATATTATTATGAAATGACAGCTCATATTAGAAACAGGTTTCATATATGTTTAGTGGCTTCATAACATGAGGGTCAGTGTTACAAGTTGTCTGGTTCATTAAATATGCAAGTTCAGTTAAAAATGTATGGAATTAAAAGGAAACTTTAGGCTCTGGCAAAACAACAACTTTTGAGAATGAAAAGGAAATAAACACAAAGTGGTCTAGGGAAAAAGAAAGGATTCATGAACTTTATGATCCCCTAGTGCTACCCATCAGAATATCTGTAAGTGGGTCAAAGCATTTATTATAAATAGCACCCTGGCATGAGAAGAAATCAGGGCATAAGAATGCCATGGTGTTAGGCTAATGTTGTCTGGCTTAAAGAAATATTTCTAATTCTGCTTTTTAAATATCTTTGTGACTAAAATCACAAAGCCAAAAGGGACAGCAATAGGATAAATATGTTCCATTTTTTCCTAGTAAGGAAAAAGGAAATTATCACAGATAGACAGATCTCTCTTGTAATTTGTTTTCTTGTCATTTTCAAGAAATTTGCTCTTTTTTTTTTTAGGAATGGGAATTAGTTTATTTTAGACAAAGATATCTAACTTTAAGAAAATGCCCTGATGTATCTGCTACCTTAAAATGTAAAACATGTTTAGCACTGTTTTCCTACTTTCCTCTACATGTTTGATAAATGCTAGATGGTAAAGTGTTGTATTAACTTGGGACTGTGTTTTCTATCCCAATGATTTGGCTTCACTCACCAAACATACTGTACACCAGATTTTACAAACCACAGGAAAACTGGCACAAATTTTGAGTATTTTGCTTTATAAAATGAGACACTGTATTTACTAAAGTTTAAAAAATGTTTTTTTTGATATTGTTTCAATAAATCTCTGGCCTTGAAACAAATGCAAATATAATGTTTAAGCTTGAAGCATTTGCTATAAGAAAAAATTGATGTGCCTTTCAAATAATAAGGGAGAATACGGAGATAGAATTCAATTAAAACCCAGTTATGTCTTTAAAATTTCCAATGCAAAAACTGTAGTGGTCTTGTTTTGATTTAGAAAACATTCTTGAAGTGTTTGGTTTATACACAGCAGTCATGGAAAGATAAGATAAAATTCTGGTGTTACATTTATGTTTTGAAGACATATCTAATCTACAGTGGCATGAGAAATGTAGTAGAGGTACATGTTGCTGAAAATCATTGTAGCATTACAATTAAACACTTAAAACCAAAGCAGTTAGTATAATTTATATATACATAAATGAAATTATATCTGTACTAGAGACTTCTTGGATAGAAACACTTTTACCCAGTATTTTAATCAAGTATGCTATCATCTCTACTCCATTCGATGCATGCAGCACACAAATTTGCTGATATGTGTTTCACTTAATGGATGTAATATGTGTAATGTGCTATTAATGTCTATTAGAAATACATATAATAGTGAGAAGGCACTTTAATCAGAAATAGTTGCTATTTCTTGAAATCAGAAAGATCAGCATAACAGTGAGGTAAGTTTGCTCTAGTTTTTAAAATGACAGTGTTCTTTTCTCTGAATCGAAATAGTAACACACTCATATTCTTATGTTGCATACATCTTCATGACAAATTTCCAAAGCTCTAATTTGAAGTAAGTAAAAGAAAAGGATGCAACCTCTTGTAACTATGCATGCCCTGATATCTAGAGAAAGCACACATAACAGATTTTTAAAGAATTAATTTGATTACCTTTCAGGTCAAGGGGCAAGGGAATAAAAATAGGAAAAGAATAGGTGAGCAAGAGTGAGGGAGAGAGAGAGAAAGCTAAGGGATACTGATTCATTTGTGTGTGTGTATGTGTGTGTAACAGCTTTATTGAGATATAATTCACATATCATAAAATTCACCTTTTTAAAGTGTACAATGTAATGGCTTTTAGTCTATTCACAGACTTGTATGACCATTACATTAACCAGTTTTAGAGCATTTTTGTCTCATACCCATTAACAGTCCCTACCCATTCCCCCCTCCTCCCAGATTTTGGCAACTATTAATCTATTTTCTGTCTCTATTAATTTTAATATATTTTCAGGGCAATATCCAATTTTATTTCACTTCAGAGCAATTGGGTCTAAATTGTTTATGGATTGTATTTAGTGATTGCATTGATCCTGTATGTATTTTAGAAATTTAGTTTTGAGAAGAATCCCAACTTTCTGATGTTCTGGAACTAAAATAATTTCAAATAAGTGTATAAAATTGTTAATAATTATGTTGAAAAGGGTTAACTGTATTATTTCTTTATTTAATTAAATTAGATGGAGTTCAGTTCAAATAGTTGATTTGTTATTTTTACCCCTATTCTCAGCTGAATCTAGGAAATAACATTGTTAAGGAGAAAAAAAAAAGCCCAAATTCTCAAATTTTCCATAGTGTAGATTAAAATGTTAATGGAAATTTGTAGCTGTTTGTGATTTTGTCAGTCAATCACAAACCTCCCAGACCCCAAAACCCCATCCCTGTAATCATGCTAAAGTTATGGGGGAAAACATGATTAGGCTCTCAAGGATTTTACTATCTAGGTGAATCTGGCCTTACTTTCATTCTTTAAGCATATTTTCATAAGAATTAAACAATTTTTTATAAATTCTATTACTCTGAATCTCCTCAGAATTTATTTCTATTTATACCTGTGACCAACTCAGAGAGAAAGAAGTTGCTTCTCTTTTTCTCAGTTGTCTGTATTTTTAGAAACTGCATTTATATTTTTAAAACTTTTTGTTGTAAAATAAAATGCAAGTACAAGAAATCACACCAAAACATAAAGCTAGTAAGTTATTATAAGGTAGAAACCATTGTAATCACCATCTGGGACAAGAAATAGAACTTTTCAGCTACCCCAGTGCCTCATCACAGTCTCTCCCTCCTTCCAAAAGTAACCATTATTCTGACTGCCGTAGTTGTCACTTCTTTGAACTTCTTCCTAGTTTCATCACTTCCCTAAGACACTCTAGTTGAGTCTTGCACATTAAAAACTGTGAAACTCTTTTAAGTATCTTTTAATCTACAATTAACATTTTATAATTTGTCATTCTTTTATTTACAGCATATATATCTGCAAACCTGGCATTTGACTTATAAAGTTTTCCATAGTCTGGATTTTCCTGACTATATACTCAAGAAGTTCTGCATGTTCCCCTTTCTTCTATATTTCCTGAAAATTGGCAGCTGGATCCAGAGGCAGCATGTGATTTAGGTTTGTTCCTTTGGCAACATTATAGGTAGTATTATGTTTTTTCATCAGGAGGAACATGATATCTAGTTTTTGCTCTTTTTATAGTTGTTTTATTACTGCCATTGATTATCAATACCTGGAACCATTAATTTCTTGGGGGTTGTAAAGTGGTGGTGTTCTAATTTTACCAAGTTGTTTCATTTACCAGTTGTAATAATTTTAGAAGGAGATTCTTCCTCTCACCTATTATTATCGATAATCTATTATGAATGCAGATCACATAGGAAGATAGGATTAATTCTTGGTATTGTCCTTTTATTTTGTTTAATTTTCAAGATACTGAATTGATTCCTTGTCTTTCTCAGAAGATGATCAAATTTTTTTATTCATAAATATTATAAACTCATGGATTTAAGCATCATTTATGGATTCCAATCCATTGCAACCTTATCCTTATTAAAGCTCAAATTTTCCTGTCTTTGGACCATTGTATTCTCCTTTCAGGTTGTCTTGTAAGTTATATATATATATATATATATATATATATATATATATATATATATATTTGTATCTATTGATATATATCTATATATCTATTTCTCTCTCTGTATCTTACCCTTGTAGTCTTTGATAATTTTCTTGCTATCTGGTATATCAAGATGTTCTAGGCCAACCTTGTACATTTACTATTCCTGACCTGAAATTAGCCATTCGTCTAAACAGTCATGGTTCCTCTTATAGGGAAACGGTATGTTGTGGATAAAGTCTGGGCTTTAGTGGTGTTCACTGATTCTGGGCTGATCATTGTTTCTAGACCTTTTAAGTAGACAGGTCTAGGAAATGTTTGTTTGTGTGTCCTTAAAGTTTAAATACCTCTTGAATTTATATTGATACTTCCCATTTGAATTTAGAACTAAAAGATTTTTACTTACACTCTTTTTCTTACATTTGTATTTCTTCTGTCCCGAGAATCTGGTTCTTAAGAACATAGGGAATTATAGAATTAGAATATTCCATAAGTACTAAAATATGCCTGATGTTGATTGTTCTAAGTTGATATCCTCAGATACAAGAATGCTCTTTCAATACATAGTTTCAAATCTTTTTTTTTAATTTTAGAAAAGTTTTTTGAGTTATAGTTTTTAATATTTGTTCTATTTCTTTGTTTTGGTTTTCTTCTTCAGGGACTTAAATGTATACTGGATCTTCTTTGACTATCCTTAATATTTCTCACTCACTCTTGCATCCTTTTAATATTTACAAATTAAAGTGTTTCTCTTTTTAAAGTGATTTAAAAAAAAATCTAAGGCCTCACGTATATCATTTAGTCACAAAAAACTCAGCTTTTGGTCTGGATTGGGCATTACTTGGATGGGAATATTTTGCCATGCACACAGTTCACTAATTTGACAAATATTGACAGAGAACCCTAAATTCCAGGCAATAAGCTAAACCAGTTATGAGCAGGAAAGACTGGAAATACATTCTTTCTAAGGATGGAGACAGACATTGACCAAATAATTAGTGTAATTACAATTTTGACAAGTTCAGCCAAACTTGTCCCATGAAAATTTATGATAAAGGGATGGATTAGTTTTATATTGCTGCTGTAACAAACTACCAGAAACTTCATGGCTAGAAGAACACAGATTTTTTACCTACGGTTCTGGAAGTCAGAAGTCTAAAATGGGTCTCATTAGATGTTTAGATGTTCTATGGGAGAATCTGTTTCCTTGATCATTCCAGTTTCTAGAGGCCACCTGCATTCTTTGGCTTGTGGATCCCGTTCTCCACCTTCAAAGCTAGCAGTGGTGGGATGAGTCCTTTTCCCATTTATTCTGATCACCTCTTCTGATCCTTCTTCTATATTAAGGATGCTGTGATTACAATGGACCCATCTGAATAATCCAGGATACTTTCCCTAGCTTAAGGTCAGCTGATTAGCAACATTAATATCATCTGCAATCTCAATTCTCCCTTTACCATGTAATGTAACAAATTCCCAGTATCAGCAATTTCTAGGGATTAGGACATCATTGAGGGGCCATTATTCTGCCTACCACATGGTCTTAATCTATCTAGAAAAAGACTATCAGAGAAGGCTTTTGTTTGTATACGGATTGACATTTACATTGAAGCCTGAAGAATAGATAAACCAGGTAAAAAGAAGAGAAAACAGGGATATAGGTGAGGGTGCAGGACAGCATATTCAAGGCTGTTGCAATAATTCAGATGGTCAATAAGCCTGGCTTAGATAAAAATGGTGATAGTAGAATTGGAGAGAAATAGATAGATTCAAGATAGTAATAGTCCATTTTCAAGTACTGAAATGAGACCTCATTATGTTCAGTTGTGTTTTTGTCTTGATGTTGTCACAACATTCAATTTTCTAACCTTATTTCCTAAGAATACCTATAAAGTGTTCTTCTTTTATAGACTCTGAAAGCTGACCCTAGAAGAATCAAATAGGAGCTTCTCCAAAAGATTTACTGCAGACACTTCTAGATGTAGGTAAGGATACAAATTAAAAAAAAATAAAATTTTGCTTGAGGTATCTGTGGGAGCACAGCTTAACTTCTGGTGCTAAAGGACTTAGGAAGGTTTGGTTCTGTGAGTTGAATGCTACACCTCTCCATCTAGTAGTTTTGGTTTTCTTTGGTCAATCTGTGATGATCTCTATAGGAAACATCTTTAAAGGGCCCAGTTATCAGCTTTTTGGCCAGCTGGTACATCTTGAGTCTTAAATTGTTTAAAAATGAACACTGGGGATTTATAGAATGAAACAGGCTTCTAATCCATTGGTATTTTGATTGGGTCTTTCTTAGTATGTTAATTTCTATATATTTTATTATATTTAAGGCACTGGTTGTATCATCATTGACTTTCTCCCATGTCTTGGCTTGTGTGAAACATTGGTCAGGCCTGTTGCACTTAGTGTTTATTTGTATGAAGGAAAGAAATATACAAGATAACTTTTGTTGGAAACAAAGTAAGGCAAAGGGAATGGGGAGCCTGGGGAGGATTGCTCACAGTTCTTCCTTAGGAGAAAGGAGTAGATCAATTTCCTGGAGAGAATCTATCTCTGAAGGCAGAGGTAGTGCTCTTTGGGGGTCCATATGATACAGTGATGGAGGGGTACATCCTGTTCAAATCTATGAAAGCCTCGAGAGGCTTCAGTGTAGTGAAGAACAGAGCCTTACTTTAACACTTTGGCACTTGTAGTTTGGGGTACTCTGGAGACAGCATCCTAGGCAGGGGACCTTTGTTTTCAAGGATGGCACTGATAGCAATGCCAGTGAAAAACTGCCCTCAAGTGAGTTTCTGAGCAATAGAAATCTAGAAGCAGGGGCTGGGGTGAGGCGAATAGGCATACAGTAAGTCTGAGACATTGTATTTCTGAGAACATGTGATAAAACCCCCAGCACTCCATGAAATAGCTTGAGGGAACTGATTGGAGGCTGAGTTCCAGCATTGTGCAAAGGTGACTGAAATTTGGATTGTTACTCTTTGGGTAACCTCATGTTATCAGCATTTTGGAGAGAATTGAGGAGACTTTGAATTACAACTGCTATGTTCTATCTCTTCTCATTCAGAGCAAAGGATCTAATATTCTACTGAATGAGTAATGGTTGGGGACAGATTTGGAGAATAATTTGCACTATTTGTTTGATGGCTAACACAGCTAAGATCACTCATATGTTTGAGGAGTTTTGTTCTTAAATTCAGAGGTTGTTGCTATAGCCACAGCTTGAGACCTCAGTTATTTTGGAAAGCAGAAGGGGAGCAATTCTGATCCTCTAAGGAATCTAGATGAAACATGTTATCAAAATAATAGTGTCCTACTCAGGTTACATTTCAAAGCTGAACTAGCCATGCCACATTAAGCTAAGATCTGTAGTCTAGAAGATAATAGGAGCTTTCTATATATTATCCCTTTAATTTACGCATAAGTGCAGAGTAGGTGTTCTCATTTTCTAAAATGACTGTACTATTTATTTTAAGGATAATAACATTATTTATTTATTTATTCATAATTACAGGTAATTTTTTTCCTGTGATGAGAAATTTGAAGGTCTATTCTCTTAGCAACTTTCAAATATATAATTCAGTATTATTAACTATTGCTGTCATGCTGTACATTACATCCCCATGACTTTTTTATTTTATAGCTAGAAGTTTGTACCTTGTGACTTTCTTCACTTATTTTGCTCATCCCCAACCCCTGCCTCTGGCAACCACCAATGTGTTCTTTGTATATATAAGCTTTTTTAAAAATTCCAAACGTAAGTGAGATTATATGGCATTTGTCTTTCTCTATCTGACTTATTCCACTTAGCATAATGCCCTCAAGGTCCATCCAAATGACAAGATATCACTATTTTTTATGGCTGGATAGTATTTCATTGTATGCATATACACACCAAAACTTCTTTGCCCATTCATCCATCAGTGAACACTTATGTTGTTTCCATACCTTGGCTATTGCAAATAATGCTGCAATGAACATCATGGGGGTGCATGTATCTTTTCAGATCAATGTTTTTGTTTTCTTTGGATAAATACCTGGAATCGGAGTTGCTGTATCATATGGTAGTTCTATTTTTAAGTCTCTGAGGAACTTTCACACTGTTTTCCATAGTGGGTGTACCAATTTACATTCCCACCAACAGTGTACAAGGGTTCCCTTTTCTCCACATCCTTGCCAACACTTGTCTTTTTGATAATAGCCATTCTAACAGGTGTGAAGTGATATCTCATTGTGGTTTTGATTTGAAGTTTCCTGATGATTAGGGATGTTGAGCATGTTTTCATGTGTCTGTTTGCCATCTGTGTGTATTTCTTAGAAAAATGTCTATTCAGATTCTCTGGCCATTTTTTAATTGTATGTTTTTGTTATTGAATTGTATGAATTTTTTATATATTTTGGATATAGCCCCTTATCATGTATATTTTCTCCCATTCAGTAGGTTGACTTTTCATTTTGTTGATAATTTCCTTTGCCGTGCAGAAGCTTTTCAGTTTGATGTAATCCCGCTTGCTTTTTTTTTTTTTTTTTTTGCTTTTGTTACCTTTGCTTTTGGAATCAGATTCAACAAAATCATTGCAAAGACTGATGTCAAGGAATTTACCACATATGGTTTCTTCTTGGAGTTTTATGGTTTTAGTTCAAGTCTGAGATTCAAGTATTTAATCCATTTTGAGTTAATTCTTGTGTATGGTATAAGATAATAGTCTATGTTCCTTCTTTTGCGTGTGCTTGTTCAGTTTCCCCACACCATTTATTAAAGAGACTGTCTTTTCCTCATTGTATATTCTTGGCTCCTTTGTCATAAATTAATTGACCATATATGTGTAGTTTATTTCTCGGATTTCTGTTCTGTTTCATTGATCTCTGTGTCTGTTTTTATGCCAGTTCTATATTGTTTTGATTGCTATTATTATCTCATTTCTAGATGTGGAAACGTAAGCTCAGAAATATCCAAAAGCTTGCTATAAGGTACATAACTATTAAGACAGAATTCAGTCAGGTCTCTGATTCCTTCCATGAGTCCTGCTGCTGGTCTTTAAGGTAGACCAGTAGTGACAGAACAATGAAGAAAGGGAACTGCTAGCAAGATTATCTAAAATTAAATAGCATTCCTTCCATGTTTGGCAATATGAAGTTTATTTTCTCTTAATTTCAGTTATATTCAATCAAGTTTTCACATTTATCAAGTTTCACAATCTACCCTCCCATGTCTGGTTCTGGTATTATATGGTATTATGCATGCATTGTAAGAATTATATTAAAAAAAAAAAGAACTTAAAAATCCCTCTACCCTTCTTGTCTTTGTCGGAGTTATTACTTCCATTGGTGGAGCCAATATCTTCATTTCATATTGAAATGAACACTTTTAGTCCAATCATTGTTAATGGTTTGGAAGCAGTGGTTTCTTTGCCCTTTGAATGCATCTATAAGACTACATACTTTTTAATAGAACAGCTACTGAAGTTTGGGCTTCGTTTGTTACAGCAGCTAACGTTATACTAATTTATATGCCTCCCCTTTAATAATGCGTTTGATTTTGGTTCTTTTGGCTACAAAAACTGGCTGCCTACTTAGTTTGCCTGAAGAGAAAGAAGACTTTTTCTTGTGTGGATTGAAATCATAAAGGAAATCTCAGTGGTCTCTCTTGTGACATTTCTAATCCAAATGAGCGACTGTATTGTTCTTGTTTGACCAATAGTTCTCCTCACCTTATACTCTATGCCTTTTCTGTTCTCTCATATCTTCAGCTTCTAAATAGCTTTGGTCTGCTATGGATCTTACCCAATCTAGTGAATACTTTCACATGCAGCTTCATTTCTAACTAACTAATCATGTTTGTGTTTCCAGTTTTGTCCAAAATGAAATTTCATTTACCTAGTTTATTTTTTTCACTTGGTCCATATTGGCCATTGGTCCTTGGTTAGCCTATGGGCTTTTTTTTTTTTTAACCTTTGGTTGATGCCCTTTGCTAACCTAAAATGAGTATAGCAGGGCTCTTAAACATTTTAGGAGGAGCTAACAACAGGGATTATGGTGCCTCTACTATATACTGCAAATAAATACCAATTTACAACTATAAAAACTTATTGATTGGCTCAAGATGGCAGAGTATAGATACCATATGACCCAGCAATCCCATTACTGGGCATATACCCAGAGAAAACCATAATTCAAACAGACACATGGACCCCAATGTTCATTGCAGCACTATTTACAATAGCCCAGCATATACATGGGTCTTGTTTTTGTATCCATTCAGCAAGCATGTGTCTTTTGGTTGGAGCATTTAATCCATTCATGTTTAAGGTAATTATCAATATTTATGTTCCTGTTAGCATTTTCTTAATTGTTTTGGGTTTGTTTTTGTAGGTCCTTTTCTTCTCTTGTGTTTCCCACTTAGAGAAGTTCCTTTAGCATTTGTTGTAGAACTGGTTTGGTGGTGCTAAATTCTCTTAACTTTTTCTTGTCTGTAAAGCTTTTGATTTCTCCATTGAATCTGAATGATATCCTTACTGGGTAGAGTAATCTTGGTTGTAGGTAATTCCCTTTCAGACCTAGGGAAACATACAAACTGAAAGTGAGGGGATGGAAAAACATATTCTATACAAATGGAAATCAAAAGAAAGCTGATGAATATAGATGCAAAAGACTTCAACAAAATACTCATATCAGATAAAATAGACTCTAAAATAAAGAATGTTACAAGAGACAAGGAAGGCCACTACATAATGATCAAGGGATCAATCCAAGAAGAAGATATAACAATTAAAAATATATATGCACCCAACATAGGAGCACCTCAATACATAAGGCAACTGCTAAGAGCTATAAAAGAAGAAATTGACAGTAACACAATAATAGTGGGGGACTTTAACACCTCACTTACACCAAGGGACAGATCATACAAACAGAAAATTAATAAGGAAACACAAGCTTTAAATGACACAATAAACCAGATAGATTTAATTAATATTTATAGGACATTTCCATCCCCAAACAGCAGATTACACTTTCTTCTCAAGTGGAACATTCTCCAGGATAGATCACATCTTGGGTCACAAATCAAACCTCGGTAAATTTAAGAAAATCGAAATCATATCAAGCATCTTTCCAGACCACAACACTATGAGATTAGAAATCAATTACAGGGAAAAAAGCGTAAAAGACACAAACACATGGAGGCTAAACAATATGTTACTAAATAACCAAGAGATCACTGAAGAAATCAAAGAGGAAATCAAAAAATACCTAGAGACAAATGACAATGAAAACACAATGATCCAAAACCTATGGAATGCAGCAAAAGCAGTTCTAAGAGGGAAGTTTATAGCAATACAAGCCTACCTCAAAAAACAAGAAAAATCTCAAAAGAATCTAACCTTACACCTAAGGAACTAGAGAAAGCAGAACAAACAAAATCCAAAGTTAGTACAAGGACAGAAATCATACAGATCAGAGCAGAAATAAATGAAATAGAAACAAAACAATAGCAAACATCAATAAAACTAAAAGCTGGTTCTTTGAGAAGATAAACAAAATTTATAAGCAAGTAGCCAGACTCATCAAGAAAAAGAGGAAGAGGACTCAAATCAATAAAATTAAAAATGAAAAAGGAGAAGTTACAACAGATGCCGCAGAAATACAAAGCATCCTAAGAGACTGCTACAAGCAACTCTATGCCAATAAAATGGACAACCTGGAAGAAATGGAAGAATTCTTAGAAAGGTATAACCTTCCAAGACTGATCTAGGAGGACATAGAAAATAGAAGCAGACCAATCACAAGCACTGAAATTGAAACTGTGATTAAAAATTTTCCAACAAACAAAAGTCCAGGACCAGATGCCTTCACAGGTGAATTCTATCAAACATTTAGAGAAGAGCTAACACCCATCCTTCTCAAAGTCTTCCCAAAAATTGCAGAGGAAGGAACACTCCCAAACTCATTCTATGAGGCCACCATCACCCTGATACCAAAACCAGACAAAGATACTACAAAAAAAGAAAATTACAGACCAATGTCACTGATGAATATAGATGCAAAAATCCTCAACAAAATACTAGCAATCAGAATCCAACAACACATTAAAAGAATCATGCACCATGATCAAGTGAGATTTATTCCAGGGATGCAAGGAATCTTCAATATGTGCAATTCAATCAGTGTGATACACCATATTAACAAATTGAAGAATAAAATCCATATAATGATCTCAATAGATGCAGAAAAAACTTTTGACAAAATTCAACACCCATTTATGAAAAAAACTCTCCAGAAAGTGGGCATAGAGGGAACCTACCTCAACATAATAAAGGCCATATACGACAAACCCATAGCAAACATCATTCTCAATGGTAAAAAACTGAAACCATTTCCTCTAAGATCAGGAACAGGACAAGGATGTCCACTCTCACCACTCTTATTCAAAATAGTTTTGTAAGTCCTAGCCACGGTAATCAGAGAAGAAAAAGAAACAAAAGGAATTCAAATTGGAAAAGAAGAGGTAAAACTGTTACTGTTTGCAGATGACATGATGCTATACAGGGAGAATCCTAAAAATGCCACCAGAAAACTACTAGAGCTAATCAATGAATTTGGTAAAGTTGCAGGATACAAAATTAATGCACAGAAATCTCTTGCATTCCTAGACACTAAAGATGAAAAATCTGAAAGAGAATTTAAGGAAACACTCCCATTTACCATTGCAACAAAAAGAATAAAATACCTAGGAATAAACATACTTAGGGAGACAAAGGACCTGTATGCAGAAAACTATAAGACACTGATGAAAGAAATTAAAGATGATACAAACAGATGGAGAGATATACAATGTTCTTGGATTGGAAGAACCAATATTGTGAAAATGACTATACTACCTAAAACAATCTACCAATTCAATGCAATCCCTATCAAATTACCAATGGCATTTTTTACAGAACTAGAACAAAAAAATCTTAAAATTTGTATGGGGACAAAAAAGATCCCAAATAGCCAAATTAGTCTTGAGGGAAAAAAACAGAGCTGGAGGAATCAGACTTCCTGACTTCAGACAATATTACAAAACTGCAGTAATCAAGAAAATATGGTACTGGCACAAAAACAGAAATATAGATCAATGGAACAGGATAGAAAGCCCAGAGATAAAACCATACACCTATGGTCAACTAATCTATGACAAAGGAGGCAAGGATATACAATGGAGAAAAGACAGTCTCTTCAATAAGTGGTGCTGGGAAAACTGGGCAGCTACATGTGAAAGAATGAACTTAGAACACTCTCAAACACCCTACACAAAAATAAACTCAAGGTGAATTAGAGACCTAAATGTAAGACTGGACACTATAAAACTCATAGAGGAAAACATAGGAAGAACACTCTTTGACATAAATCATAGCAAGATCTTTTTTGATCCACCTCCTAGAGTAATGGAAATAAAAACAAAAATAAACAAATGGGACCTAATGGAACTTAAAAGCTTTTGCACAGCAAAGGACACCATAAACAAGATGAAAAGACAACCCTCAGAATGGGAGAAAATATTTGCAAACGAATCAACAGACAAAGGATTAATCTCGCAAATATATAAATAGCTCATGCAGCTCAATATTAAAAAAACAAACAACTCAATCCAAAAACGGGCAGAAGACCTAAGTAGACATTTCTCCAAAGAAGACATACAGATGGCCATGAAACACATGAAAAGCTGCTCAATATCACTAATTATTAGAGAAATGCAAATCAAAACTACAATGAGGTATCACCTCACACCAATTAGAATGGGCATCATCAGAAAATCTACAAACAACAAATGCTGGAGAGGGTGTGGAGAAAAGGGAACCCTCTTGCACTGTTGGTGGGAATGTAAATTGATACAGCCACTATGGAGAACAGTATGGAGGTTCCTTAAAAAGTAAAAATAGAATTACCATATGACCCAGCAATCCCATTACTGGGCATATACCCAGAGAAAAGCATAATTCAAAAAGACACATGCACCACAATGTTCATTGCAGCACTATTTACAATAGCCAGGTCATGGAAGCAACCTAAATGCCCATCGACAAACGAATGGATAAAGAATATGTGGTACATTTATACAATGGAATATTACTCAGCCATAAAAAGGAACAAAATTGGGTCATTTGTAGAGATGTGGATGGATCTAGAGACTGTTATACAGAGTGAAGTAAGTCAGAAAGAGAAAAACAAATATCGTATATTAATGCATATATGTTGAACCTAGAAAAATGGTACAGATGAACCATTTTGCAAGGTAGAAATTGAGGCACAGATGTAGAGAACAAACATATAGACACCAAGGGGGGGAAAGTGGCGGGGGGTGGTGGTGTGATGAATTGGGAGATTGGGATTGACATGTATACCCTGATGTGTATAAAATGGATAACTAATAAGAACCTGCTGTGTAAAAAAATAAAATCAAAAAACCCACTTAGTATGCCTTATGTTTAAATGTTTTAAGTGGCCATATGGATGCTTTGCAGTATTTCTAGTAGATGATATTTGGAACTGCTGAAAGCAGACTCTTTCATGACCCAAATAGTATATACTTTAAATGGAGGTGGCTGTTGGTGACCAGGAAGAGACAATCTGGAAGTACCAAGTTGGGTGAAGTGCGGAATTGCTAAGTTTGATGTTTAATACATGGTTTACAATTAAATGAACTTTGGTTCTAACAGTGTCCATCAATGGATTAAGTTGACAAATATTTACCAAGTTATCTGGTATATCCCTGTAAAGTGGTTAGAGTTAGGTGCAGAATGGATTAAAAGCAAAGTCACATGATGAGGATTATTTAAATCATTCAATCAAATAATATTTATTAAGCAACACTGTGTTCCAGTTAGGAGTTGGGTTGCAGTGTTAAATTATAGATAGCCCTTGTCTTATAATTTATTAGTGCGCAGGAGTGAAGAGATAGACACACATTCTGGACATTTATAATGGTACAGTATTACACCTGAAATAATTAGAGAGAAGTAGTGGTGTTCAGGAGATGTAACAAGAGATATCTAAGACCAGGTGGGTCAAGAATAGCTTTTCAGAGCATTTTAGGCCCAAGTTGAGCATTGAAGTGTGAATAATATAACCAGATGAATGTGGAGTTGGAGAAGAACATGAATTAGCATGAGTATCTCTATGTGTGTACTTTGTGTTACTGAGCTCAAGCCTTATGACTATATTTTTACCATACTAGTCAACAATTAAAAAAAGGAAGAGTATTATAGTGTCTGTTAAGGATGTCTATTAAAACCCCAATTTAAGCAGAACAAGGTCTGCTATTATAAGTATTTTCCTTATCTGTAGTGGCAAATACCATATTTTATATCCAGATGTGACTATAAGTGACAAATGTAACTGCAGTATGTTGAGTCTGAAAAAATTTCGTATGTGCTTAGAAAAATACCTGAAGTTTCCTAAATCTTTCACATTTATTTATTTATATTTTTTACTTTCAGTGTTCACTTTCTTTTCATGACTATTTTATGGATTTTTAAAAATGGTTATGTAGCTTTAATATAGTTTCCCAAGTACTCTTGAGTTTCAAATGGACTTGAATTCATTTTATTTTTATGGACTGCTGGTCTTTAACCTCTTATAACAGAATCAGAAATGTACCTGTTACATACTGGTAAATTAGTTATCAATCCTTTGGGCAGTATATTTTAATATTGGTATTACAGTGAAGATGATATAAATCTTGTGTACAGTATTATTAGCTTAGGCAGCTACTGACTTAAAAAGGCCAGTTTAACAAGTCACCACTGTGTTATGTTTAATTAGGTACAGTTTATATAATGAGGTGTTCAGTTCTAATGGAAAGACATGCTGTGAGCAGCACATCTGCAGGAATAACTATTACAATCAGCATTGCAGAGACCCATGGAACTGCAAATTAGACTTACTTATCTAGAAATAAATTACATCCCAATGCCTTCATAAAGCTCATTAATTAATTCCACTGGCATAAAGGTCTTTTTCTTAATTTCATGTTCCATTAGCATAATAAACACAATTTGAGTTACAACAGTATGATCAGTTTAATGGATGCTATTTATTTTAGTTTTTTATTTAAAGTCCCGGTAACGTAGAATTAACATCAATATTCTGCTTGGTCCTTTATTAAAAATTCCCATAGGATAACCAACACAGATGTTCAATACAGCATCATATATTTGCTGTATTTTACGACTCTACTAATTGGCCATATGGAAAGGTGTTGCTTGGGTGTAATTTAAAAAAAAATCTGCTAAATTATACGGATTGTAATATTACAATTAGTTTATATGTAAAGTCGGATAGGTTAATACATATTGCCTATTGCAGGCAAAATAAAAGTAAACAAACTTTTGGTGCCATGTTTATAGTAAATACAAGTTCATTTAAAAGAAATTCTGACAATATTTTAAATTCTTGTTAAAATGATAAAAAGTAATTTTGTTTACATTCTGAAATTATACAACATGGTCTCCATTTGTGAAGTGTGCATTTTTAGATACTCATAATTTTTTTTTAACTGATTCTGTGCACTTTGTTAGTATGTATGACATTGACATATTTATAATGTTTGTACCATGAAATTCTGGTTTAATTGTACCAGTTAATGTCTATTATATAATTATCATATGTGCTTCTTGAGTGATCTTATATATAGTCTTACTAATGTTCCATATTATATCTTGTTACTGAAATAAAATGTGTTGCAAAACACACATAAGTTTTCCTCTTGAGTCACAATATCTTTCCTCCTGCCATACTTCCTTTTTTTTCTTGACGTACCTTCTCTGCTACAAAATATAATCTGTTTTCTTTATTATAATTTTACTTTTCTATTATTGCCTATTTTCAACACTTAATTAATATTGTATTTATGTATAAGCTACTATGGCTGGGTACAACATTATTCCAAAACTTAGTTGCTCAAAACAGTAACAATCACTTATTATAGCTCTTGTTTTCTGTGGGTTTAAAATTTGTTCAGGGCTCAATTGGGTAGTTCTCACTTGGGATCTTCTATGAAATTGCAGTCGGATGTTGGCTAGGGCTGTAGTCATCTGAAAGCTTGACTGAATCCAGGGGATCCACTGTCAAGGTGGCTCACTCACTGGTGCTGACAGTTGGCCACAAGCCTTAGTTGTCTGCATCTGGGACTCTCCACAGTGCTGCTTGTGTGTCCTCATAAGATGCGACTGGCTTGATCCAGAGTGAGAGATTCAAGAGGCTAAGGCAGAAACCAAAATACATTTTATGGCTTAGGCTTGGAAGTCAAATTCCATCACTTCTGTCATATTCTATTGATCGTCTAGGCCAACTTTAATTCAATGTGAGAGAGTAATACACAGGACATAAACCCTAGGAGGCAAGGATCTTGGAGGTTGGCTATCATAGTGCTCTGTCTAGTCCCTCATAATTCACGTTCCTCCCAAGTGTAAAATATACCTCTCCCTCTCAAGGCTCCAAAAGTTCTCATCTATTACAGCATTGGCTCAAGCTCTAGGTTCAGGATCTTGTCATCTAACTCAGGTCTAGCTGTGAATAAGCTTCACCAACTAACACGCTTTGAGTATAGTTCTCGATTTAAAGGCCTTTGAACTGAAACAATATATTATCTGATTCCCCATCCAACCAACATGCAATGGTGTTCAGGCAAGAATAACCATTGTAGACTCTCCTATTCCAAACTGGGAAAAGTGAGAGGCACACAAGAGTCACTGCTCCAAAGTATTCTGGAGTCCAGGCAGGTACATGTTGCCAGTCCTTTGATTAAGGCTCAGTTCCACTGCCTGGGAATGACTCCCTTTGGCCTCTTGCACTCTGGGTTCCACCTCTTGAATTATCCTTCCTTTTCAATTAAAAAAAAAAAGGTCTCCAGATGACTGAATCTCTAGCAAACAACTGACTGAAATCACATGAGAGACCCCAAGTGAAAACTTCCTAGATGAGACTTTTCTGAAATTCATGATCCACAGAAATCACAAGAGATAATAAATGATTATTGTGGTGCTAAGCCACTGTGTTTTGGGAAAATTTGTCATACAACCATAATAGCCGATACAGATTTTGGTGCCAGAATTGGGGTGTTGTTGAAACAGAAAACAGTATATGTGGCAGTTGGTTTGGGACTGGGTGGTGAGTGTAAGTTAGAAAGGCCTTGAAGAGACTGTTAGTGGAAGCCCTTGAGGAGGTTTTTCCTCAGGGCTTAAAGAGTTTGAGAAACATGTTATATAGTAAGCTGGAGAAAGGGGCATTATTGTTATATATTTATGGAAAATTCAGCACCATCATTTGTGGTTACATTAAAAGTGGAAAATGTACTTAATATATTGGATGATCTAGCTAAGGATATTTCCAGGCAGAGTGTTCAAATTGCCACCTCGTCATTTCTTTTGTTTAGAATAAAATGCAAGAGGAGCAAGATAAGTTCAAAAAAGTTTCATTAAGTACTAAGGAGCTGAGTTTAAAAAACATTGTTTCTCAAGCCCAGGCTCTCCAGACAGAAAGCAATGCTGAAAATCAGAAAAGGTGTCTGAATAAATATCAAATCCAGGCACTGTTAGGGAGACCTAGTCTGAAGGTGGAACCCTTTGTGGAAAAACTCAGAAAGATTTAAGGTAGTGCAGCTAACAGAAAAAAGTTCCTGTACATCTTTTAAGAGCATTTTTCATAAAATTTTCATTTTTACAACAGAGCTTCTAAGAATATTTAGGATGTTTTTCTATAGCAGCATTATAGGAAACTTACACAAGGACTTATTGAAACAAGTTTTGTAGGTGTGGCTTTTATCTAATGAGTAAACCTTAATAAGATTTGTAGAAGATCCACAAAATTTTTAAGAGAATTATACTGATGGAACCACTGCCAGCTTGGTCTAGAAAGGACAGGGAGAATTCAAAACAAAAAAGGCCTTTGGACTCCCTAACTACTGCAGAGTGAGAAAATTTTGTTGCAAAGATCATTGAGGGTCATCTTGAGAGTGATTTTTGTGAGTATATATAATATATTATCATATTTACAATATTTGTGCTGTGACATTCCATATTAACTGTACCTGCTAATGTCTAATGTATAGTTATCAGCTGAACTTAGTTTTAATCTCAAATGCAATGTCTTATTAAAGTTCCATATTACATCTTGCTGACAAATAAAATGACAGTGTAGAACATACTTATACATTTTTACTGCCTTGAAATCACTAGTCATAAAAGCTTTCCTTCTGTTTTCTTTATTTTTCTCACTGCACCCTCCTCTGCTATGAAATGCAGATTACCAATGTTATATTTGAACTTCTCCTTAATACCATTTAAATAACCTATATTCAATATTTAGTTGATTTTGTATTTTTCAATCCATCCCCCAATCACGAGTCACTCACTATTACCCCTTCCCCCATAATATGTGCTCTTATGTTACATTATTTTATAGCTCAGAAGTCTCTAATCTATCACAGAATCACATATGTACCTACGATGCACCGTTAAATTTATAACTAACCACCAAGTCTGTAAGCCTTGCCACTGAAGATCTTTTGCAAAATAAAGTGGCCATTGAGTTTTCATTCAAAACTGAGTCAAATGTTCTTATCCTACTTTCTCCTTGCCTTGATCATGAGTCCCTGAATGTGTGCACATGACATATGGCAGAAATGTTAAGAGTTTTTACTGTAGCCTATCTGATTCCTCTTCTTTTCCTTTTGTCTCCTATACTCTGCAATTGCATGTGGTGGGATTAAAAAAATTATTTATTATGGGATGTGAAGATGGATAAAAATGAAGTCATTGCATCATTTTCACTAACATGTCACTTTACTGGGATAATTGCATTATCGGAATTCTCTTTGACACTTATTGAATATCTTTTAGGTTCCAGATAATGTGCTAAGTACTTTGTGTGTTATCTCATTTAATTCTTGCAAGAAATTAATGTATTATTAATTTTATGTGTGAAGAAACTGAGTTTTGGAAATCCTAAAGGACTATCCTAGGATCATATAACTAAAAAGTAGGAGAGTTGGGGTTTGAATCTAGGCCTTCTTTTAAGTTCTATGTATTTTCTAGTATGTTATAAGGACTGACATTCAGTCTTTATTTTAATGAATTCTTTACTTTCCTAAGATTTAATGAACAACTAACTGTATATTATACAAAATACGTTCTATTTCACAATGGAGTTACTTTCTTCCTAATATCATTAGGGGTAAAACAGTCTATAGCCAGGTCTCAATTGCCTGGAGAAATTTAATCTTACATGTCATCAAATGGTACACTTTACTTTGCAGTTTAAACCATTTTCTCCACCAAACCTTTTATCAGAGTAGTTAAGAGATAGCAAGAATCAATGGATTTGAATTTCACCTCCTTTGATTTTTCCTAATAAGGCTCTGGTGAATATGTTAATGCCCAGGAAAGTGGGAAGGAAGAGAAAAAAATGAAGGACAATGGAGGGTCTTCATGGAGGTAGTAAGTTGGATAAACTTCTGTTTTCTTGTCATCAAAAGTATCCTCATATTCCTTTTACAATGTTTAGTGTTTCAGAAAGTTAAAAAAAAAAATGGGAATGTCGCTTATACTTTAGAAACAAAGGTTATTAAAGAACATTTAATCCAGTATTCTGATTTATTCATTCTTGAATCAAACATTCCATTTTTATATTATTTTGAATATCTGTGAAGCTTAATTTTTTCTAAGAAACAATTCACATGCTTTTAGTTAGTCATTCAAAATGTTTTAAACTGAATTTGCCAAGACAAAATAATGATTTCTAAGTGGGTTCTGAAGTTGGCAAAACATGTTCATTTTGGCTTAGTTTAGACTTGATACAATAGCTTTTTAAGTAGAAACTGCTTAGATGAGCAGGAAAAGTACCAGATTTAGCTTTCAATGCACTATTCTATAGATTCTGCTTTGAAGGTTGCTTGTTTTTCACAGTGTTATATGTACCACAAAATGTGCTTGCTTTTAAATTTTACAGGCATTGAAGTGAGAATATGCTTAAGTGGAGTTCAAGTGGTGTTTATAAGTTGGCAGAAACTCAGAATATGACAAGAATCACAATTTTCAAATGTCTAAACATTGTAGCTTTCTATATACAAATGTCTGAAGTTTTTTTTTTTTTTTTTTGGCATTGACTGGCAAAGTCAACATTACTATCCAACTTGTATTGTTTTCACTGTATGGTAACTAATGGAGTGCTTCCCTGCACCACAGAACTACAATGCTGTAAAAGCTGGAAGCGAAGTCACAATATGTATAATCACAGGGTCAGAATGAAATAAGGCAACTCCATTATTTACTGCAAATAAACACCATTTAAAACTTTCAAACTCAGTATGCCTTCTGGTTAGCTAATGTCAAAGAATCACATTGACTTTAGTCAACTCCTCTGGCTGCTGGACTTGATTATATAATTGAAATCTTAGTATGGATTCTACTCATTGCTGGTTGGATGACTTTGGATAATTTATGTAAACTCTTTGAGCTTTATTATCCTTATTTGCAAATTGTGGATAATATTACCAGCCTCACAGAATGGCAAAAAGTGATATGAGATGATGTATGTAATGTAAAGGGTTTATCGCTAAGACAGGAATGTAGTAGATGAGCAACAAAGATTATTTTCTATTCTTCCTTCCTTCAAGCTTCATTTATATATCTGAATAGTTTAGGGCAGAAAAAATTAAGATGAATTACAAATCTGTAAGTTAAAAAATTAAATAAAATGAATTAAAAACCTGTAAATTAACCTGCATAAAACTTTTGGGGAAAAGTTTTGGAGGAGAATGTTGATACTACTGGCTAAAGTGAGGTTTGGGAATTATCTTTGAGTTTTGTTAATTTAAGTTATTCCTCCCTTCTATTTCTGTTGATAATTTAGAATTAATTATAATTATTGAATCATACAACTTAATATTACATAGCTTAAAAAGTCTTTCTGTCTCCTTATACCAGCTTACTCAGTTGATTTGATATTAGTTCAGAGATCATATCCTCTGTGTAATTAATAAACTGTTAAGTAATACAATTTTAAAATAAAAGTCAGTTTCAAATGTCAGAGCTCAAGCCAAGATTGTGTACAGTTTCAAAATATTTTATAGGGAATTTAGTGCCATGAAAATAAAGAAGACTTCTAAAATAACCCATTGTTCAGCATGTCAGACATGGTATTACATTTTATTTGTGCCTTACTAGCACAGCCATATAGATAAAAGCTTGTTTAAAATCTTGCAGAAAACTACAGGTGTCACTTTTCCTAATAAAAACTGCATTTTCTGTGTAGTTTATGCCTTTGATCCCTAAATATCAGGAAAAATAAATGAAAATATCTTTGCTTTCATTTGCAGTGATATGATGTACATTACTGATCTTAAGGAAACAATATCCACTGCCACATTGGAGCCCTGGGCCTCATGGCACCTATTGGGGAAGGTTGCTTTCTGCGTGTTTATTCTCTATATTTGTTACTTAGAAAAATAGGTGACTAGAAGATAGAAACAAATCATCAGATGGTAATGTACCAGGAAACCAAACAAAAGCATGAATATGTTGATCTACAGGCTTGGTGACCTTTTGTGTTTGTTTAAACAGCTTGTTTTAATTAGTAATGGATATCACTTACTCTTATGAACATTATTGACAATTGAAAACAGCACCTTATAAGCTGAGGAATTGGAGAAATTTAATATGAGTGAGTTCAGTTTCTTTGAGGGGTTACTTTGTTCTTGTCATAATGCTTGAAGTTAATGGACAACTAAAATGGAATGGCTTCATGTGTCATACACTGAGTGAAGATGACTGACAAAAAGCCATTAGTGTCTAGGGAAGAAAGACAAAGGCAGAAATTCTATTGTTTCCAGATGAGTCCTTATGATTCCCCAAACTCTTTATTAGCTTGACAAGCAGGAGGCAAGACTATTAATGCAAAGGTCAGATAGTGCAATTTTAGCCAGAATTTTTTTTTTATTTGAAAGATAGTAGAAAATTATCTGGAATGCTAGAGTTATGGAATCTAAAAGATAATCTTTTTAAAAAACAAATTTAATGGCTTGATGTTCTAAAGTAACAATTTTACCTGCCATACTAAAAGGAAAGAATATAACTTTCCTTACCATATAAGATTAAGCAGTTACTAGAAAGAAAACTTGGATTATGCTTATTTTGCAGATACTTTAAAAGAATTTAAAATAATTCTGTAACTTTTCAGTTTCTTCTTACTCTCAAATAAAGGCATGATATTCTATAATAAAATCTGATAAAATTGTCATCATTATCGATCCGATGCAACATCAGGACCACCAACTTTGTTCTTGTCAAATTATTCTGATGTCTATAGCAGTGCCATCTTCTGTCCTGTATTAAAGATATTTTAAAGTAGCTCTAAAAATTACTTTCATAGATTTGGAAAGCCATTTCTGGTGTGACACACATCTGTTCCTTGTGTTTTGCTCTGATCATAGAGCATGTTCCAGATAGGTGTTTGGGGGATGTGGTTGTTGTTTTTTTATTATTTTTTTTCCATTAGCTAGTGCTTGGTTGGAAACAGTGGCAATGCTACTTCCTTAGAAAATTCAGCCACCCTGATCCCTTTGGTATTGGCAAGAGTGAGACCCACCCACACTTTTTTTTTTTTTTAACAAGTTTTGGATTAGTACTTGGAAGGCATAGACCACCCATCCTGACACTCACCATTCTTTATCACTGAAAAAAGTGTTCAGAGGGGAAACATATTGTGACCTGAATACATCACCTGGTCAGTAGATAGATGACTAGGTATGAGTTTTACTTTGACTTGATTGTCATTTCCTCTTGCACAGCATTTTTACAACTTATGGTTATTGAAACTCTAGGTATACCTCTGTCTGAGTTATTTATCACACAGGAAAAAAAAACCCTAAACAAACATAAAATAAACAAGCCAAATAGCAAGCAAACAAAAACAACCCAACCAGCAACTGTATCTTATCTTATAAGATATTATTCATTTTGTTCTCTTTCTCTATACACTGTGGACAATTGTGATGCTAACATGTGTGTTAACTAATGTGAGGATTCACTACAGTGACACAGCACTGGATTGGTGGTCAAGACACTTGAGTATCATTTCTGGTTGATTAATTAGTTTTGTGACCCTCCAAGGTGAAAAATCTTACTCTCTCTCTCTCCATATAGTGTATATATATATATATATATATATATATATATATGTAAAAAACCCTTGAACAATGAGGGTTTCAACTTCAGGGATTCATGGAAATTTTTCAATAATAAATACTGCAGTACTACACAGTGCATAGTTGGTTGAACCGCAGATATGGAGGAACCACAGATACGGAGGGATGACTCTAGGTTATACATGGATTAACCCCTGCGTTTTTTTGTTCAGGGTCAACTATATAACATAAAGAGGCATTTGGCATATCTGTGGTATTCAAATTTCACAGTGGAGGTTATTAGAAATAAAATGTTTATAAACGTTTTTGAGGGAGATGATGAAAAAAGACTGAGAAACACTGACATCTGACAAATGACTAGCTGTTGTCAAATGTTTGTTTCAGCTCTAATTTCCTGTATCTTCTATAAATAAAGCTTATGTTTCCAGATTAATCCTTTTCAAGGGCCTGAAATGTATATTTCAACCTTAAATATTAGTTATAGTATGTTCATAAGAAAAGATATGTGGTACTTCTTCAAAAAATAAAAGTTACTTTGGTTTTCTCTGGTTTTGGGAAAACATGTATTTTATAGAAAATGTTCAAAATAGAGAAATGTAGAAAGAAAAGTGAGATCATTGGTAGTGGCATATACTATTAATTGGTTACCAGAGTATGTTTCCCTTCTTCCTGAATTTACACAGCAGTATTTCTGTCCTTCTTTGCTGATAGATGCACATGTGACTGAATTCTAGTCAATGGAACATAACTGGAAGTATCTTATTTCCAGGCCTGGGCTATTAAAACCTCTGACATAGCCCCTCCTCCATGCTCTAGTCAAAAAACTACTAGAGAAGTGTGTTTTTTTTTTTTTTTTTTTTTTTTTTTTTGCGGTACGTGGGCCTCTCACTGTTGTGGCCTCTCCCATTGCGGAGCACAGGCTCCGGACGCGCAGGCTCAGCGGCCATAGCTCACAGGCCCAGCCGCTCCACAGCATGTGGGATCTTCCCGGACCGGGGCACAAACCCGTGTCCCCTGCATTGGCAGGCGGACTCTCAACCACTGCGCCACCAGGGAAGCCCACTAGTGTAGTTTTGATTCTAGTCAAATGGAATGGCAATCCCTAGGACAACCTTGGAAGTCATTGAAATCCTGAATTTCTGAACGACTGCATAGCTTGTTCTTGACAAATTAGCTAATTAAGACACATCCATTCATATGATAATATATGCATATTATATATAGTATATACAATCTACTGTTCTGTGTATTTCAGATTGATCTGTGAACAACTAGAATACTTATTTATTTGTGCCAACATGTGCCAATATTATATCTAATAAAGACATTGATACTCCATACCTGCTTTGGCCAGTATGGTAGCCAGTAGCCACATGTGGCTATTTAACTTTAAGTTAACTAAAATTTTAATTTCTCAGTCACATTAGCCACATTTCAAGTACTCAATAGCCACATGTGGCTAGTGGTTATCATATTGGACAGTGCAGGTATAGACTATTTCCACCATAACAGAAAGTTCTAATGGACAGCACTGAGCTGTGCTGTTGAGAACTAATGCTTGTAAAGGCACATACACCCACCTGAGTACGTGCATACATGCTCACATGTATATATAGATGAATACATATACACACATATATGCACATATGTAAAGGGAGGGAAATGTAATGGATCCAAATACATGAATTGTGTTGTGACTCTCCACAATACTTATTCTACTATTGGCTAAATGAAGTGCTGGTTTGAAGAGAAATTATGGAAGTTCATGGGAGAGTCATGAGAATTATCAGTAGAAAGTGAGGTTAAGGATGAACCAGACCTAAGTAACCACAGGTGCTACTCTTCTTTCTAATTATTCTTTTTCTCTCCTTAAACCATCTACCTCATTTTGTTTTCTAAAAACTAAAAACTAACCCATTAAGCACTTGGCTGCTTAATGAGCCTACTGATATAGGAGAATGAAATTGTCCTTCATCAGTCAAGTGATTTCTATCTTCTGGATATGAGTCCTCCTTTCCATCAAGGCTGTCCTGGCAGTGGTGGCACCAAATTCCTCCCTTTTCAGGTAGAAGAAGAGAAGAAGGTGTAGAAAATTTTGTTGAGTGTAGTGGTTCTCAAGTCTGGAGTGGGAGCATTGACCTACCAGGGGTGAAACATTAGCCTACATGATTCTAATATTCTCATCCTCCTTTCCCCCATCACCCTGATTCTTGCCCTTCATGTTACGAATCTGATCTTGCTCTTTGGTTTTGTGGTGATATACACAGCTTTGCTGAGTGGAATTTTATACTGTTACTTGCTAATGGGCCACAGATTCTTAGACAAGGCTGACCTGTACAACTCCCAGAATAATGATTACTTTTCTGTTTTGCATAATGGTCTTTAGGGTTTCATCTAATTTAGAAAAATAGGGAAGTAGATGAAAGTGTGTGGTGTCCAAGTTACATGGACTTTTCAAATAACCTAAGCAACATAGGGTTTCTTCCCCATTTAAGTGAATCCTCAGTTTTATTTCCAGGAGTTGGAAACTCACAGGGGGAAAAAATGGGATGGTTGATTTAGTTCCTTGCCACCCTACCCTGCAGTAATTAGGACTATATAAAACTTTTAGGTGTCTGGATAGCCGGCAGTTTTCTCATGATATAAAAGCAGTGCCTAGTGGTTTACAGGGCCTATATATTATGTAACTGTCAGGGAAACGAGATCCAAACTCTTTCTTCTTAGGTTATTTACTGACTTAGGAGATCTAGCTGTCAGTAAGTAGGTATAAAAATGATTGCCTAGGAATTATAAAACTTTCAAACAGAAGTCACGATTTGGCTTTTCCTCCAGCTTTTTCCTCTGACTTAAGAGAAAGCATCTCTCCTTCAATGGAATGAAGTGAAAATGAAATCAAGGGGCAGGGTCCTATACCTCAGAATTTACGCCAGAGCTTTCCACAAGGCAACATAAAAGCTCATTTATTTCTATTCTTATTTTTTCCTAAGAAAACTGACAAGCCCTCTGGAAGTCCCTGCTGCTAGAATCCCTATATAATGTGAGATATAGGGCCCGATTCAATAATTCTTGAGAGGTTTTCAAACTGGTTTTGAGTAGCCAGTAGGCCCACTTTGTAATAGGAAGAAGCATCTGACATTTAGAATCCTGCCCCCCAATTTGCAAACAATAGAAGAGGAAAAACTGTGCCCTCGCTTGGGCTTCTGCTGTGCTAATTACAGAAATGTAAAGCCCAGCTGTGGTCAGACCAGCTCATCAAGGAGAGATGTGTTAGACCAAGAAAGCAAAAGAAGGACTGAAATGTTTTTCATTTTTATTCCTTGCATATTGTCTGTTAGAGCATTCAGCTCTGCTTAATTATAAACTATTTTTTTCCATTTATAAACATGTTCTTTTCCTTTGCATTTAATGTGAATGAATAGCTGCTTCTAGACTAGAGTGTGGCTATGAGATTGGTGTTCAGCTTAAAGGCTGAGCTAAGATTTCTTTAACATTTCTGTATACAAATATCAATCTATAAATTTAATCTGTTTAAAAATGAAAGTTCTTGTCTCCTGTTCCAAATCCTTAACTTCCCTCCTCTACTCTAAAAACAAATAAAATCAACAAAACCAAACCAAAGAGAGCAAACAAGCAAATTTTAACTTTCCAAATAAATTCTAATTTTATTTCAACAGGGGGAACCTAATGTAATTTAAATATATTTTGTGTCTCCTTGATATTTCTTCTGTGCTTGCTTTTCCTGGGGATCTGAGTCCAGATTTGAACTACAAGCATAACTTTGTTGTTATGTGCTTATTTTCTGTTAATGTAAGATATATGAGAAGAGATGAACAGAAAAAAGAAAAACTTGAGTTGCATTGGAAAGTATACGTTAGTCAATGCAAACATTTTGGACTGACTAGAAACTTTACCAGACTCCAAAATATTGAAAAGTGTTTTGAAAATGGTTTTAATGCTTTCACTGTTTGTCCTTCTCATTTAGAAGTGTAAAACATTTGTACAGTGGTACTTTGTTACAGTGATGCTGTGTTATTGTTTGGGAAGGACAATATCAATATTCTAGGCTTGTTGTATCAATAGACATATAGATTGGGCATTATTATATGTAATATTAATAATAGACATTTACTGAAATTGTCCTAAATGCTTTAAATGGCAAAGTAAAATCTCATTTACTTATGAGAAAGGGATCATCACCTCATGGTTGTGCCCTGCATAAACTGTAAGAACTATCATTCACATTGGTGATCACTGTAGATTTGTATATATACATGTACAGTTGACCCTTGAACAACACGGATTTGAACTGCATGGGTCCACTTATATACAATTTTTTTTCAATAGTAAATACTACAGCACTATATGAGCTGTAGTTGGTTGAATCTGCAGATGTGGAGAGCCAACTATAATTTATACATGTTTATACATAGATTTTTCCACTGTGTAGAGGGTCAGCACCCCTAAATCCCTGTGTTGTTCAAGGGTCAACTGTATGCATACAGTTATTATATATATATATATGTGTGTGTGTGTGTGTGTATAAAATGAAAATTTTCTGGCAGACAATAAAGTACTTTGAGGAAGGAGTAGCTTTTTCTAAACATCACAATGAGTTTGTAGTCGGGCTAGAGGTAACTAAAAGCAACTTGTCCAGGATCACATAACTAATGAGTAATATATATTCAAATTTTCATTGGTTGAGTCCATATTCCCTATTCTTAAATATGATTTGTTGAGTTGACATGGAGCACTCTGAATATCAGGAATATCATATAATGGAATTTTACTGTATTTGTGAGACTTTTGAAAATTCCTCTGACACAAAACCTCTGAAGATCTACCTGCAGAAAATACATCTGAAGAATATATCCTCCTTTAGCCTAAGTGTTTATCAGGCATTAATGTTCATTTGTTAGGTCAGTGGTTCTCAACTGGTGGTCAGTATACTACTGGAACCTTGAACTTCCCCAGGTAGAACCTAGGGTTCACATAAAATTACAGGAATTTGCAAGACTACAGCAACATTAGTTAAATACAAAATCTGAATATACTTTTTAAATGTTTTAAAGCAGGCTTTTAATATTGCTCAGAGTGGGACCAGTGTTTATGAAAAACTTATGAAAATTTGATACACACAGAATGGGAAACACTGAGATAATTCTACTTCCTCTACTTCTCTTTTCCTTATTTGCAAAGCTTTGTTTACCCACTTGGCCAACTGATACTTTTGAGTTTTACAGAAATAAGATTCTTGAGAAAGAGACAACTAAGGATAGGAGAGGGCTTTGGGTTAAATCAGGTAATAAGCTCTTGGATGCCACAGGGACAGCTTGAGATCATTAAACAGGCTGTGGGTCTTAGGGAAAACTAGGCTCACTTCACAAATTTGTAATGTGTCTCATGAAGAAGAAACCTCCCAATTCTTATCGCATAAGATTAATTCACTATTTCAAATTGAGTGTGTTCCATTCAACAAGAAGGTTTTGAGTACTCTGAATGTTCGAAACAGTGTGCTTCACCCTGCAGCATACACAGATATGCAGTAATAGTCATCAATATTTGTATAGTGCTCTATAATTTACACATTTATCAGACATCTTATCATTTAAAACCATGAGAAGAATCTATTATGGCTATCCCCATTTAAAAAAGAGAAAATTGAGGCCCAGTGACTTGCCTAAGTTTCAGTACATAAAAAGTGTCATACATGAGATTCAAACTCAAGTCTTCCAACTTTGGCATCCATCTTATTTCCATTACACCAGATTCCCTGCCCTAAACAACATTTCACTTTAAAGTGAGAGAAATATATACATAGCCACAAATGTGGCAAGAGTGTAATTGAAAAACAAAACATCATAGTAGCATGGTTTACCAAAATATTATACCAGTAAACACTAGATTACACTCCCAAATTGGGTGACAAGTTCAGATAGTGTGGCTTTTATATTTTAGGATCAGTATATTTTTCCTTTATGAAGTCTGGGTAGTGTTCTTTTTCATAGGTTTTCAGAAACCATAGTATGTTAGCTCTATATACTTGGGAATTAGACCCCCTCTTCTTTCTCAGGAACAGATAGACAGCTTTCCACTCAACAATTTAAAAAAGACTGTAGTAAATTATTTTTGACCTTTTCAGTCTATTTCCATGGATCCTCTCACTGGTAGCATATTAAATTTTTGCCGGTCTGCAGTTTGATACAAGTTGTGTTGATGCTCTTAAATAGATAGAGTCTATTATATAAGGCATAAACGCATGTAAACTCATAAAAATGAACAGTCCTCTGGGGAACCAGTGACAATAAGCTCTTAAGTTTGAGAGAAGATTCTTAGCAGATATCAAGGCTGCTCTGATTCAAATATGTCTTGCAAGAAAGCACTATGGCGGTAAAGATTTAAGCAATTTCATCTCCAAACAGAGACTAAAATTACTTGAGCTGGTAGAATTCCATAACCCACCTGCTGCTTTTGAAAGGTTGAAAACATTTTTTTTTCAGATACTTTTGTTTTCAATGAAATTTTTGTTGTGAGCATTTCCTCCTTGACTCTCTGTGATATACTTATTTTTGAGGCACTACAAATCAGTATAATTTAGTTATATTTTACTATTTCCTAAGTCAACAATTTTTCTTAATTAACAACATGTATAGGAGAAGAAGGATGGATTAGAAAATTTGAAGTCACCATACAACACTTGGGTAGCTTTCTATGAATAGTGTTTTATGATTTCCTATCAGTATCCCTTCCCACGTGGATGTAAAAATGTACTTGAGAATGGAAAAGTTAGAATAAATAGCAGTTGCCTATAAAAATTGTTGGGAAAGCAGTCATTACATGACCTGTTGCCTGTCCTGGGACTGCCCAATTAGTGCTCTGGGTCTGGAGCTTTCCCTTATGTGGAGGCCAGGTTCCAAGCTATTGCTCGACCCTAGATTCTTCTTACTTATTAGGAGAAATCTTTCCTTGTTCTGGGTGTGCAGTGAACTTCTTATATTGCTTAAGCATGTGCGTCATATGGCACCTGGCCAGTCCCACTCTCTTCCTCTCTTCTGCAGCCTGAGAGGGGTATGTGCAGTTCATTGCCCCGAGACAGCTCTCTGGAGAGACCCCTTGGCCATGGGAGACTGGAGCACACTAGAGATGATGATATTGCTGCATCTCTTCTTCTTTTTGTGAGTTAAGCATTGTTCCAACCAGGGTCTTGTGTGTTGAGTCCTTCTCAACCACTCTGAACCCATAGAAGATGCAATGGGCCAAGCTGTGTGGGATCCTACTTCTGGTGGTTGGCATTGTTACACTCTTTGGCATCCTCTACACAATGAGAATCTTCACCAGAGACTGGTAGCTGGATCTTCCTGTTCCACAAAAATGAAACCTCATTTTTGATTTAAAAAATCCCAGTCTAGGGTTTTTTGAAATAGTTATGAACACCTGGCAGCAATGCAAAATGCACTTAAAAGTGTCTCCTAAAAAATGTGAAACATATTATTGAGAGATTTGAGATTAATCTGACCTATTTTAATATGAATTTTAATATAATTTGTACATTTAACTTGCATTTGGGTTAGGGATAAAGATGTCATGTGTATGGTATAACTATGGTCCTTCTTACATATGATTTTTTGACCTTTAAGAAATCATCATCATCACAATGGTCACCACTTCCTCTTTCAGAAACTCAAGTATACACACAGTCACTGACTATATTCTCCAAAATATATTGTGAATCTGTTCATTTTCTTCCATCTCCACTGCTATGATCCTGGTCTAAGTCACCATTATCTCTCACCTGGATTACTACAATAGCCCCCTATAATTCCTCTCTACCTTGCAGTTAAATTAATCTCTTTAAAATTTTAATTAAATTTTGTAATCTTCCTGGTCAAAATCCTCCAATGCTTTCCCATCACACTTGGAATAAACCCGAAAATCTTTTTCCTCGCCTATAAGGCATATAATCTATCTTATACAAGCTGTTCTAGAAAATATCAAAAGAGGAAAAGTTGCCAAAGTCATTTTATAAAGTAGGTAAAACCTGTTACCAACACTTGAGGTATAAGTGTTGGAAAATTATCGTCAAGAAAAATGACTTATAGGCCAATATCATGGACACAAGTACAAAAATCTATGCATATAAAATATTGGCTAATTGAATCCTAGATTGTATTAAAACTAATATGTCATGATTGAGTACTTTTTATCCCAGGAATGATATGATTGTTCAAAAATCAGAACTTCCACCCACTTAATTCATCACATTGAAGAACTTTTAGTTCTTTAATATTATATGACTTCCAGGACTTCTATGTCTAGTTCAGATGTTTCCTCTGACATAGAGACTTTCTATATCTGCTTGCATAATTAACATTTCATTTGAATGTTCTTTAAGCATTCTCAAAATTAACATAGCCAAAACTGTGTTGATATTTCTTCCAAAACCTGCTCCTCTCCAAGTTTTCCCCAACTCAGTAAATGGGCACTTCTTCCCTCCATTCCATCCAGAAGCTGACCATTTCTCAGCATGTACCACCCGAGTCCTAGTTGCCATAATCTCACCTGGAATAGCCTACTGGCTGGTATTCCTGTTGTCAATTTTTTTTTTCTTTTGCACTCCTGTAGTCTATTTTAACAGAGTAATTCTGTTAAAACATAAGATAGGGCTTCCCTGGTGGCGCAGTGGTTGAGAGTCTGCCTGCCGATGCAGGGGACACGAGTTCGTGCCCCGGTCCGGGAAGATCCCACATGCCGCGGAGCGGCTGGGCCCGTGAGCCATGGCCACTGGGCCTGTGCGTCCGGAGCCTGTGCTCCGCAAGGGGAGAGGCCACAACAGTGAGAGGCCCGCGTAACAAAAAACAAACAAACAAACAAAACAAAAAGCAAAAAAACATAAGATAGATTGTGTCATTCCTTAGCTCAAAACCCTCCAGTGGCTTTCCTGACTCCATCAGGGTAAAAGCAAGCTTTAACAAGGGTATCCAGGGACTTCCCTGGCGGTCCAGTGGTTAAGACTCCATGCTTCCACTCTGGGGGCATGGATTTAATTCCTGGTCGCTAAGATCCTGCATGCTGCATGGCCCCCCCCAAAAAAAAACCCAAAACAATGGTGTCTACAACCCCTATAGTCTGCCTTATTTCCTCTTGGCATCATTTCCTGCCACTCTTCCTCGTCTCTCTTAGCTCCAGCTCAGCACTTGACTTTCATCAGCCTGTATTGCTTTGCTGTTCTCCCAGATATTCATGTGACAAACTCCCTCCTTTTCTTTTGGTCTTTATTTAAATGTTACCTTTCTAGTGAAGTCATCCCTGAATACCTTATTTGAAATTGCCAGCCCTTTATTACTTGCCTTCTTTTTAATGCTTTTGCTCCATATGCTAATAGCTTTCTTTCTTTCTTTCAACGTGTTTTTCAATTTTGAAATCTTGGTGTGTCTGTTCTAATATTTCTCCTAATGATATCCATATTGAAATAGTTGTTCTCCTTAACTGTCTTGCTATCCGGGCCTGTGAGTTCATTTTCCCCTGGGAGTCTCACCGATGCTGTTAGGTAATACAAATAGAGGAAGGCCAGATCCTTGTCAGGGTCAGCTCCAAAGATTTTAGTGTGTATGTTTTGGAGTTTGTGTGTGTGTGTGTGTGTAAGAGAGAGACACCTCAGGTGAAGAGACCAGGTACCAGAAAACCATAGCCTACTGAACAATTCCTTAGATCAGATCCTCACACTTTGCACCCCAAGGCCCAGGGAGAAGCAGCTGTAGGATGAGACATACATAGAGTATAATTCACCAGACCTGGGTACTTGGAAGGATAAGGGTGAGATGCTTCTCATCTGAGGTTAGTTACTTCTCCCCTGTTTCTCTCAGCAGCTCCCAAGCAGAGGACTTTGTCTTGTTTTGATTTAACCTTTGAGAACACCTGGACCAGAAATGTGAGTTATGCAGGTATAGGAGCAGTGGGGATGGGAGGAGCAAAGGGGAAGGGGATACAAGAGCAGATCCCCAAGGGTGGTATCCTCTCTCTTTTGGCCTCAAGCCAATGCTACTACTCCACATACACCAGTTAGTTCAAACCTTTTCCAGCAATGCTCCAGGAGTTTTCTCAAAGTTTTCTCAATATCTTGATATTTTTTAAGTGGAGTGGTCTTGGGGAGGGATCCAGAAGTTGTGGTAGTTCAGCATCTTGGTCTAGAGCATATTACTGTGTAACTTACTTATATTGCTTATTTTCTGGGTATTTTTTTCCTACTATAAGATCTTTAAGTGCAGAGATTTTTTTCTGTTTTGTTCACTGTTCTATCTGCAGATTCTAGGACAGTGACTCTTACACAGTAAGTATCAATACTTATTGAATAAGGAGACAGTCACAGATTGGGAGGAGTTTTCGAATACCTAAAACCAACAAAGAAATCTGGAATATATAAGAAACTCCTGCAAATGAATATCACAAACACAACACCCAAAAGGAAAGATAAAGAGTGTAAACAACAATTCAAAGAGGGAGAAATAAAAAATGACCAACAAGTATACGAAATGATGTTCAACCTATATTATAACTGTGAGATATAATTTTATACCCATTAAATTGGCAAAGGTTAGAAAATACATAGTACCAAGTGTTGGCAGGGATGTGGGCAAGTGAGAATTTCTAAGAACTGTGGATAGAAGTATAAACTGGTACAGCTACCTTAGAGGGAAATCTGACAGTGCTCAGTGAAATGGAGCATGGAGATAAGGTCCACAAGTGGAAATGTGAGAGGATATCTACTGCAGGATTATTTGTGGTAGCAAGGATTAGGAGGTATTAACAAGGGAGATAAGTAAACTGTGGTATATGGATATGATGGGATGCAGAAGTCAGAAGTCATGAATTATATTTATGTCTGGTAAAATGAACAGAACTCAAAAATATAATGTTTAATGAACATATAGGAAACAGCATGTGATTATTAGTGTTTAGTAATTAAATATTAATATATGTATATAATAAAATTATGCTCTAAGTTCATCTAAACTATAAAGCACTCTACTTTTCAAGGAAAATTGTATGTTTAAGGAAAAATATATCAAATATAGTGGGTGAAAATAAGATAAAATATGTGGTTTTTTAGTACAGATGACAGCAGTGCATCATAAACTGGAGTGTGTGGTAACTAAATTCTACATACCAGGGGTTTAAAAATAGTAAGAATATGGGGATGGGTTTGACAGCTTAGGTCAGGGAGGCAGTAGCAGGGTTCCCAGAAGTTCTGCTCCCAGACTGCTACATTGGGCTCTACATTGAATGGAAATAGAGATTTTCTCAGATTCAATTTGTTACAAGGCATTATTTCATAATGCTAATAGTGGTTGCAGTAGTTGTAGACAAGGGAGCCGCCAACCTGCTAGATAGATTGTGTCACAGCCAGTTTTTCATGTGAATTATACTCTACTGAATTGCTGCATTCTATCCAATCATTAGGGCTGAAGAAACCTTTGCATGGGGGGGGGGGGTGTGCTTAGGTTGAAAACACGCTGCCAATAGAGATTCATGCCAGGAATGGTGCCAGTTACTGGATGTGAAAAATGGAGTAAGACAGAATCTGTCTTCAAAAAGCTCACAGTCTACTGGGGCAGACAGAAACATAAATATATAAATAATTAAAATAATATGGTATATGTAATCATAGATATCAGTTGGAATTACTAAACAGTGTTTGATAGTTACAATTCAAACTTTCCATATCATTCCTTGAATGAAACAGTGTCTCACTGGTACCCATATTCATGAACTTAAAAGGTATACACAGGTGAAAGAACGGAAAAAAAATCTTTGATTTCTTTTTTTTTATTATGTGAAACCAATGTTTCTGAGATGTTCTAAAAAATAGCCTTATACATGATGAGAATGCAGATATAAACAGTATTCACTAAAGTAAATATAAAATGTTTACATCTCAAATGCACTAGCCTAGGAGCTAACCCTTTGTAGTCTTTGCACTTAAACTGTGTAATATGCAAATCACTTTCCCAGATGATTTTTTATTTGAAGGTATGTAGGTTTAATTTTAAAAAATCCAGCTTCAGCTCTGTATTGCTCTGTATACTGAAGTGGAAAGGCTAAACTATTAGAATGGGTATTGGGTAAAACTTTTAGAATTTGTTTTTTTGGATTTTTGCATGACAGATTATCTTCAGAGTTAATAGCATTTTAAAAACAGAATTATATTTTCTTCAAGTTTTGTTGATAGAATCATGCTGGACTGGCAATATTTTCCTCCCCTTTTGACTTTAATTCATGTCAGTGTCTAAAAAGACAGTCAAGCCCTTCATCTGCAAGCTGTGGCTCATTTATATTTGTAGGTACTTACTCTTGCTTGGAAGTGGAAAAAAAAGTTATGTCACTATCTTTGGAGGATAAGGGAAGTTAGTGTGAAGGGTAGTGAATTGTCCTGAACTTTGGAAGACTATATTCAACCAAAAGGAAAAACCAAGTCCTTTCTTCAGAGATTGTGGTTTGATAGCATTACACTGCAAGGAATAAACACTTTGTTATTAAATCTGCCTAAGAGTTCTGTTTTATTTTAATTTTTAAATACTGTCCCCTGCTCCCTCCCCTCTGGGTCATATGCTCTCACACACCCATGCATTCAACTCTGGCATGTTAGAATGGATTTATCATGTAAGCCCTTCTCATCTACCCCAGGATGGGCCAGAGGACACACCTTTCACCACCACTGTAAGGAATAAATTGGTGAGGAGAGCCCCAGAATCCTTGAAGAGTCTGTGGTCACTTTTCTTTGTGGGTCAGAAATTATAGTGGGAAGCGCTGCCACTGAATTAGGCAACTAAATGCAACGTGGATAACTGAATCTCACAGTGACTGGGTCATGTCACAAGGTGGGTGTGGTTACCATAATGGACAACAGAGTCAAAGCAGTATTCAGAATAATCTTGACCTGAGCAACCCTATGGCCTTGGCTAATTGATCATGGTGTCCCTAGCAGTGACATAGATGGGAAGTCTACTAAATTCTTTCTTAATCTGTATAAGTGGGAGAGTTCTCGGTCAAGTGAATAGAAGTCTAACTGGAATCATTAAAACAGAGTCATGACCCCTTAATAAATTCCCAGACTTGAGCCAGTTTACAGACCAAGAACCCCATGAATGAAAGGGAGGTCAGGTCTCCTTAAGGAAGAACCTTCCTACAATGCCAAAATTTATACTGCTAACCTTTCTCCCAGCCTCCTCAAAGGCATCTATGGCCTTTTAACAAGGTTACTATGCACTGAAAAAAAGAGAGAATCACATTTTGATTTTTAGGCATTGCCTCTGAAATGAAATTAATTCCAGGAGACCAAAAGTGTCACTGTGGTCTACCAGTCAGAGTTTAAGCTTAAGGAGGTCAAGTGATTGATGAAATTTTACCCCAGGTCTATCTCACAGTCGATTTAGTGGGTTCTTGAATGACTATGGACTGAATGTGTCTTCCCAAAATTTATATATTGAAACCTAATGCCCAGTGTGTTGGTATTAGGAGGGGGCCTTAGATGAGGATGGAGCCCTCATTAATAAGATTAGTGCCCTTATAAAAGAGTTCCCCCAGAGCTCCTTAGCCCCTTCCACCATGTGATGACACAGTGAGCAGGTGCCATCTGTGAACCAGAAAGTGGGTTCTCACCAGACACTGGATCTGTCAGAGCCTTGATCTTGGACTTCCCAACCTCCAGAACTGTGAGAAATACGTGTTTGTTTATAATCAATTCAGGTTGTGGTATTTTTGTTATAACATCCTGAATGGGCTAAGACACAAACCCATCTTGTGGTTATTTCCTCAGTTCTGGAATGAATAACTGAAATAGACATACTCATCAACTGGAAAATTCAACTCTTACCTTTAAAAATATGTCTTGGTCTACTTGGGCTTCCGTAACAAATTTTTAGACTGGGTGACTTAAGCAACAGAAATTTATTTTCTTACAGTTCTGGGGACTAGAAATCCCAGACCAGGGTGCCAGCATAATCAGGTTTGTTGGGGGCTCTCCTCATGGCTTGCAGATGGCTTCCTTCTAACTATGTTCTCAGGTGGCCTTTCCTAAGGGCATGCATGCTGAGAGAGTGCAAACCATAATTCTCTCTGATGCCTTATAAGATCACAAATACTATCATGAGGGCCCCACCCTTATGACCTAATCGACCCTAATTACCTTTCAAAGGCCCCATCTCCAAATACCATTATGTTTGGTTGAGGGCTTCAACATAGGAATTTAGGCGACAAGCATTCAGTCCATAATATTCCACCCCTGGACGTCTAAAATTAATGTTCTTCTTGAATGAAAAATATATGCATTCCATACCAACAACCCCAAAGTCTTAACTTGTTTTAGCATTAACTCTAAAGTCCAAAAGTTTCATCTCAATATCGTCTAAATCGGCTATGAGTGAGCCATGAGGTACAATTCATCCAGAGGCAAAATTCCCCTCCAGCTCTGAACCTGTGAAACTATACAAGTTATATGCTTCCAAAATACAATGATGGGCAGTCATAAGATAGACATTCCCATCTCATTTTTTTTTTTTTTTTTTGCAGGGCAGGAATAAAGATGTAGACATAGAGAATGGACTTGAGGACACGGGGTGGGAGGAGGAAGCTGGGGCAAATTGAGAGTAGCATCGACATATATACACTACTGAATGTAAAATAGTTACCTAGTGGGAAGCAGCAGCATGACACAGGGAGATCAGCTCGTGCTTTGTGATGACCTAGAGGGGTAGGATAGGGAGGATGGGAGGGAGGCTCAAGAGGGAGGGGATATGGGGACATATGTATGCATATGGCTTATTCACCTTGTTGTACAACAGAAACTAACACAGTACTGTGAAGCAATTATACTCCGATAAAGATCTATTAAAAATAATAAAGATAGACATTCCCATTCTAAAAAGGAGTAATAGGAAAGAAGGAACAGGTGATGGATCTAGAGCAAGTTCAAAGCCTAGCAAGGGAAATTCCATCAAATATTAAGGCTTGAGAATAATCCTCTTTGCTTTGATGCTCTGCTTTCAAAGCTCTACCCACTGGAGCAGAAGCACCACTCCCCTGGCTCTAGGTGGAAGTCCCAGTCCCTGGCTCCACAGGATGGTCTCAACTCCAAGGCTGTGGTCAGAGGCTGTCTGGCCTATTGAAACTGAGGTAGTGGCTCTAATAATTTCTAAATTGCTTTTGAGGTACTTCTCTTTTCTTGAAGGATAGTGCGTGTATGCAGATGAATAGCTCTATGACCCAGTCCTGCAGGGTCTAAGAAGTCCAACATCTTTCTTCATTTCATCCTGCCTCCATCCCCTTCAGTTCAAATTGGTAGTGCTTCTGCTCTTATAATACCATAAACTCTCTATCAAGTGATAGTCCAGCTACACCTTTGGTGTTCTTTTCTGAACACAATTTCTCAGTTTTTTGCAATATGAACAGGCTGAGGATTTTCCAAATCTTTAAGTTTGGGTTACTTTTT